>NW_026848174.1:58482-244197 GCF_030411735.1 Phialemonium atrogriseum | reverse complement strand
CCCCCCCCCCCCCCCCCCCCCCCCCCCCCCCCCCCCCCCCCCCCCCCCCCCGGCGCCGAGCGCGGGGTTCGTAGGGAAACATCTTGGAGGTTGGAGCGGTGGGCAACGGACAGGTGCGAGGAAAAGCAGAGACCTAGCCGGCGCTCTCCTTGTGTCTGATAGGGCCTTTGAGGAGGCGCGAAGGTCTGGCTTGCCAGATTATTCGGGCAAGCGCGGGCGGTATTCGATGCATTGGTTCCGCTCTGGGCCAGAGACCGGGGGGACGACGGGGACGATGTGGACGCGCGAACGACGCAGCAAAGTAACTGAGGTTGAAGCAGCGTCAGCAGAGACGACACAGTTTTCTCAAGTTGCATCTCCTCACCTTTCTCGCCCTCCTCGAAGACGACCGCCGGCCCCAACCCAGATCAGACTGGACGATATTGACGACGACAAGTCCCGCACACTGCGGTATACGAGAAAATTCACCAAGCGCTGCAGGTCCGGCGGCAGTCCATCGAGCCCCTAAGACGATTCTTGCGTGCCGCGTGGGGTCGGAGTTGCTGGTAGCGCGATGAGAGAGAGAGTCTGGGGAAGCTGGGGTGGATAGCCCTATATGTGGAGCGGAGAGAGGAAAGGTTGAGCGACGAGGGAACGACCCAACCCCACCCGGTCTGTCGCCAGGATTTCTCCGACCGACATTTATCCGGTGGGGTATGGACCCCCGCCAGGGCCCGGGCCAGGCATCGGGCACCGGCTACCAGAGAAGGTACGTACCGCCTATGCAGCATCGAGATGTTTCTGAGAATGACTTATGAGTGGATGTCGTATGCATCTTGAATAAAAATGTCGTTGAAGTTTATAAGCATTAGAATGCAAGATGTCTAACCGGGTTGCTTGCAAGCCAGAGGTCAAAGAAACCTAGGTACCTAGGTAGGTACGTACCTACAGTACCTTATCGAAGTTGCTTTCATTGTTCTCATGGACCTTCCATACTCTGTCAAAGAAGTTAGCATTCCTCCTACAACACCGAATCCATTCTTTGCACGACCGCGGCTTCCCTTTTTCCTCGACACGCCGCTTCTTCCCATCATCCCTTTCCTCCTCCCACCCGAATACCTACCATATCAGGCACCAGGTAATCAAGCAGCATCATCTCCAGACTCCAACCATCTATCAGTCCTACAGTTCCCAAGTGACTCCGCCGAAGAAGCCCTTGACTAATCGTACCTTAGACCTACCCGTGGGCGTCAAGATCAGGCATGGCGACTCCTCCCGAACAAGTAATGGGGCATCTTACCGAAGAACAAGTGGCGCGCCTGATCTACATTCACGAGACATTGCCGGGTCTTCTACCGACTTTCCTTGAGGACACTCCGGCAACGGAACCCTTTCTCGACTACATCACGGACCTGGAGGTCAGGTGCGATATCCTCGAGAAGCTGCAGGACCTTGTGAGAAGTACGATATTCGACCGGGGTTGAATGCGACGGCACTGGGCATTGTCATGGTTGCCCCAATCACAGTGTTGAGCCGTCATGTCAACGCAATGACCGAACCCCGATTTAGTCTTCGGTCTACAGTGGTGGGCTTCTTCAAGCTGCTGTGTGAGACGGCCGTCGACGGAATGCGAGCTTGTACGTCTTGTTCCCCTTTCTCTGAGAATTATCCTTTCCATTAGAGCCTATTCACTGATATTCTTCCCATCATCAGACCTTCCCACTGGAGCGACACAGCATTGGACGGCCGGAGCTCCACAGGATCCAGGCCTAAGTCCTACTGCCGAATGCTTTCTCACCGGCGTGTCTGATCCCGTGGAGGTCCACTTTTTCCCCTTCTCAACATGCAGGGACAAGAACCTTCTCGACATCAAGGCCATGCTTGATACGTTCTGGGGGTCCGAGAAGACGGAGGCCTGGTCCCAGTTGTTCGAAAACGAGGCCATCATCGAGTCGCCGCAGAACCTGATCGGTCTCAACCGCCAAATGCGTTTCTGGATGAAGCACGCCCTGTTCGCGCTCAAGCCACTGCGCAAGACGGATAACGAAGTCGTGGTGCAGTTTCACTGGCTGAGGGATGCCTGTTTCCTGCCCAGGGACCCTGTTTTTACGCCAGCCGAGAGCGACGATGTTGACGAAGTTCTGGCTCGGGCAGGTCTTGAGGACAACATGCTCTGGGGCCAAAGACTATTTGCCCACCGCAGGAGCGGTCGGCGGATAAAGACTGGCCAGACCTTTGTCTTCTGGGCAGGAAACCTAGAGACCCTGCCGAACTTTGAGCTCTTGCAGCTCTCGTGGGAACTCCTCCGCGTCGCTGCCATCTCCGGCGCGGTCAAGCTGACAGATGACTTGCCGGATGACGACGGCGACGATGAAGTCTTTTCCATAAAATCATGGTCCTCGCGGTCCTCAGCCGAGTAAACTGCTCATCCCGAACTCGCAATCCTTGCGTTTGACACTGGCTTATCACAATGGGGGTTTATCTGGTATTGACGCCAGGATAGTTGGGAGAAGGTCCCTGGTCTGGGTTACCCTGAATTGGGCGTTGGCGCTTATGGAACTGCGAGAGGACACGGAATTGTAACTTATGAATGAATGTTCTATGTTTGGTAAATTGATAGATTCCTTCCTCATGATCAAAGACTTTGTCCAATCGTGACGGGGCGTCTCGTACTGCCCGCCGTAGACACCCCTCGTCTTCTTACAAATTGCGGATACACGGATATCTGACCATCGGGGCAACTTTGACTCCGATCTTCGGTGAAACTGACATCGGAACACCAAAACACCAGCCCTCACTCGGCACCCTGATCAACCCTGCGGCAGAACCATGAGCTCAATCGGCGTCAACCGAGCGTGTGAGTCGTGCCGTTCATCCAAAGTCCGGTGCCAACCGGCGCCTGACGGCACACTCGCTGCCCAACAGGGGCGATGCCAGAGATGCGCAACCGCAGGGAAGGCGTGCACCTTCACACCGGCGCGCCGGACCAAAAGGAAAAGGACAGATGTGAGGGTGCGAGAGCTGGAGAGGGAAATAAAGGCTCTTAGTGACCTTTTGCGGGCCGGAAACGCGGGGGCCCCCGAGAATCAACAAGGACTCCATGAGGATCAGGCTGCGAAAGCTGGCGTCCCGGAAGGACAAGAAGAAGGTCGGCCCAGAATTATGCGTCCAACTCATGGTCCATCTCATGGTGGCTCCGCTGGATCGTCACATTCCTCGTCCCGGGTCCCTGATCCCATCGACGCCGGAATCCTTCCCATGGAATCCGCTGCTCGTCTGTTTGATCGATACGTTTCGGATCTGGCTCCTCAACGGCCCCTGGTCGTCTTCCCACTGGGAACTCGTGCTTCTCAGGTACGTAGGGACAAGCCGACTCTCTTCCTCGCGGTAGTCTTGGTTGCCTCATCGGGCACCTCGGATGCGACCCTTTGCACGAAGCTCAACGACTTGCTTCTCCAATCATATGCCCAGCGCATCGTGATTTGGGGAGAGAAGTCGCTCGAGTTGATACAGGCCATCCTGGTCTCTACAAACTGGCACTGTCAGAGCGGACATTACGATCATATGAAGTTCTACCAGCAACTCCACATGGCCGCCACAATGGCCGTTGACATCGACCTTGGAGAGCCAAGGATGTGGGTGGCGGGGGATGGTATGGATGAGGCTGCGACCCAGTCTCAAGCTATCGAACTCCAGAGAACATTGCTCGGCTGTTACATATGTTGTTCTAGGTAAAAGCCCGTCTTCTCAACCCGATCTATGAATACCCTTAGTAACGGACCATACGGCAGCCTCTCACTCAACTACCATCGGCCAAACATGTTTCCGTTTACGCCACAGATGGAGGATTGCCTCGAAGCTCTCGAAACTTCTCCCTTCGCCTCTCCGAGCGATGCTGCCTTGGCATCCTGGGCCAGGTTGCAGCACATTGTCGATCTCTCTGACGCCGCCTTGGACTTGAGGGGCCACAGCGCCAAAGTACGCATGTCCGACGCCGGAGTCCAGTTGAGCCTCCTGAACTGCACAAAGCAGCTGGAGAGTTGGAGGGAGAGGACGCCCGTGGCTGTTATAAATGGTAATTAACACCTGATTCCCGCCGGGATCCTTTCTGTGCCCTGTTTAATTCGAAAACCAGAGCCGCTCCTTATGCAATACCATGCCGTGTACTGTCTCCTCCATCAGATCTGCCTTTACGCCGAGTACAGCCCCGCAGATTTCAAGCCCCCATACATCATTAGTATACCCTCGGCGAACACCGGTAAAGCAGCCGAGCCCATGCTCACTCCAGCTCACCTCTTCTCGGTCACAAAGTGCATCTCCTCGGCACAAGCGGTCGTCGACACTTTCCTCTCCATGCCCACCACGACGCTCGCCTGCGGTTCCGTCGTCGTTTACGCGAGGATGGGGTACGCCATAGTCATCCTGATGAAGATCCACGCGTCCGCAGCCCTGCCCGGCGGCGCCCTGAGCGGCGTGGTCGACCCCGGGGCGACCAGGATGGGGGGATATCTCGAGCGCGTGGTGGGTCATCTGGCCGACGTCTCAAAGTACCAGTGCAGGCTGGCCTCCGAGGCATGGCTCCCCATCATGTCCCAGCTCCAGGGCTGGTACAGGCGCCATCTAGTTCCCGGCGCGCAGGATGACGATGATGATGACGCGCCGGGAATTGCAGAACTCATCCAGCCGTTGCGGCTGGTCAACTTGGCAGCGGATGTTGGATCTCGCAGTCAAGCGGCTGATAACTTGTCGGCAAACGGTGTGCAAGACGGCCGGATCACCCTAGCTCAGCCTGGCTCGTCCGGCTTGGCTCTCGCACCAGACGAACTGGAAGCACCGGATAGCAGCAATTTCTTTGCTGACCATCGGTTTTCCCATTTTGGTTCTTTCCCCGGCGGTTCCGATTATGACATGTTCTCTGGGATGGTTCCTGGCGACTTGCACGAATGGATAGCGGCTTCGGCGGAATTTCCGGAACTGAATAGCGAGATTATGGCAGCGGGAGAACTTTCGACCACCTAGAAGGTCCTAATAGAGATGACGAGTCACCTTGGGAATCATCTTGGGCTTGCTTTCTTGGGTCATAAGCTCGGTTGCCCGAATGAACCGTCTTCTGATAAGACAGAGGGGAGATGAGTACAGCTGGCTTTGAGGAACCCCATTAAACCCCTAAATGCCAAATAATACAGATATTAATTAGATGGACAAAGCAAAGGACATTGAAGAACACAGGCCCTCCTTTTAACGCCACCCGCGCCATACACCGGTAACGTCTGAGGAAGAAGTGGGAGGCATAGACACAAAACCCCGGCCTCAGTCACCTAAACACTACTCCCGTTCTTCTTCTCCCCCATCCTTCGCTCCTCCACTATCTTCCGCCGAGCCTCCTCCCCCTCCAACCCAGTCTTCACTTCAACATGCTCCCTGTCCAACTTCCTATTTCGAATCACCAGGCAGGCAACCAGTCCCGCAGCAGCGAAGCAAACCGACTCGATCCAGACATGCCTCAGCGCGTTGAAGAACGCGCGCCGAACCACCTCCCTCTGCGCCGCGTCCAGCGTCCCGACAACAAACAAATTCCCCTGCGCGTTCGCGCCCGACAGCAGCGCGGCGACGCGGTCGCCGAGAGCGCGCCGCAGGACGTCCTGCTGGGCGGCCATCTCGCCGGCGAAAGCGGCCGAGCCGGCGACGACAGCGACGGCCGAGGCGACGTTGCGCACGAGCCCGAACGACGCCGTGGCCGCGGCGTTGTCCTGCGCCGGCACGTTGCTCTGCAGCGCGATCAGCGGCGGCTGGAAGTTGGCGCCGACGCCGACGCCGGCGATGATCTGGAAGGTGGCGAGGCGGGCCCACGAGGCGGAGCGGGCGGGGAAGTAGAGGAAGAGGCCGCTGCCGAGGACGGTCAGGAGGAGGCCGAGCCGGATGGGGTCGAGGTACCGGCCCGTGGCTTTGATGTAGCCGCCTGCGGCGACGGCGGTGAGGGAGACGGCGATGGCGAAGGGGAGGATCCAGACGCCGGATAGGAGGGGGGAGGCGCCTAGCACGGATTGGAAGTATATGGGTAGGAAGTAGCTCGCCTGCGTGAAGACGATGCCGTGGAAGAAGTTGACTAGCAGTGTCGCGATGTTGGAGCGGTCGGCGAACAGGTGCAGAGGCAGGACCGGGTAGCGGGCCACGCGCCACTCCACGACGGCGAATATGGCGAGCGTGACGACGGCGAAGACGAGGAGGCAGATGACTGTTGCCGAGCCCCATGGCCGGAAGCCGCCGCCGAGTTGGAGGCCCAGCAGAAGCATCAGCGTGCCGCCTGCTATTGTGAGGCTGCCGAGCCAGTCGACGGCTTTGATGCCCGCGATCAGAGGCGTCTTGGGCGTGTGGATTTTCAGGGTCAGGGCGATGATGACGAATAGCACGCCGGTTACCGGTACTAGTTTTTGGGGCGCTGTCAGCGGTACGTCACTCCGCCAAGTGGCCGGAAGAGAAGAAGGGAGGACTCACGGTTGATGTAGAAACACCATCTCCAAGACACATTATTCGTCAGGGCGCCTCCTATGACGGGCCCAAGGGCGGCCGCTATTGCCCAGACCATACCGATGATGCCGTAGTACTTGCCGCGGTCTCTGCGAAACACGGAATATCAGAACCCTAGCATTGGCAGGGGGGAATAATCTTGCTTACCTCTGGGAGAACAAGTCGCCAATGATGATGTTCACCATGGACAGCAGGCCGCCGGCGCCGGCGCCCTGGACGGAGCGGCCGGCGATGAGCATGGGGAGCGACACGGAGGCGCCGCAGAGGGCGCTGCCGAGGAAGAAGACGGCGGCGGCAGTCTGCAACACCACCTTGCGGCCCCAGATGTCGCTGAACTTGCCCCAGTTGGGCGTCGAGGCCGCCGACGCGAGCAGGAACGCCGAGCCCACCCAGACGTATCCGGACGTCGAGTGGAAGTGCTCCGAGATGGTCGGCAGCGCCGTCGTGACGATGGTTATGTCGAGGGCGGCGAGGAAGACGGATAGCTGGGTGGGGGGTTGCGAGGCGTGTGTGTTAGATGGGGGTCGGCCGGGGGTGAGGAGATGGGGAGACTATGTCTGTACTCACACATAGGGCGGTCATCAGAAGCCCGGTTTGCAAGCCTTTCGTCTCTGTGCCCGGATCATTTTTCAAGGTCTGAGTATCTTGGGGAGCGTCAGATTCTGTGTCAGGAATCGCCTTGGTGCTCATCTCCAAGGCGTCTGCTGGGCGGAATAATCCTTGATCTTGAGGCATCGGCGGCTAGGGGTATTCGTGGTGTCAAAGAGGACGATCGATGATGCAAGGAATGGTGAGATAGGAGCTGGGCTGGATTGGCGTGAATTGGGCTTCGGCAGCTTCATGTCTGAAATTAGACATTTGGCCTCTTTCCATGGCGAAGGAGGAGATATAAGGGTGCCGAGAAGCCGGCAGTGGCCAGCGCTGAATTGTGCCGAGTAATTATTATTTCGGCGCTCGGCGCTCACTCGACGCCGGATCTGAGCCACACACGATGTAGCACGCCGGAGGAACGATCGATCCGATGCCGCATAACGTGGAAGGATAACGATGGCCTCTCAAATTCTCGGGAATGTTCTTACAAGCCAATCACACGATCGGGAACATGCATGCCTGTAGCAACCACAGACTCAAAAGGCCAAATTGCAAAACAGAGTGGCGACCAGCGACGGTCCAACTTGGAAACACACTTGGCCTCCCAAATATCTTGAAACTGATGAGTCTGCATGAAAAGGAATTGTGATTTGTTTCTAAAGAGCCGGACACCTAGAGCCAGAACGCCAGTTCCCCCCTGATAAGGGAAAATAGCCACTCTACGCGATCTTTGTCCCCTCCAGACCTTCGGGAGCAGATGGCATTCGCCCTCTTCGCCCACTCATAGCCATCAACAACTTCAAACTCGACACCATGCTTCCTGCTCAGGTATCCCCTCAGCCTCGGATATCGACCTCCTCCGCCTCCTCCCGCAGTGGTTTCGATACCGCCCCCCAACATCCCCCCAAGGTCCGCATCATCGCCCGCGATCTCGCCCACCATATCCCGCGCAATATCATCAATCCTGACGAACTGGAACCGTCCCCCTAGCACGCACATCCCGGGCATCGCGCGCAGCAGCTCGGCAAAGTGCATCACATTGTGCATGCCATCCAGCCGCGGCGCAAGCGGCCCCATGATCGCCGTGGGCCGGTGCACGGTCACGGCCAGGCCCGTCGCCTTCGCCGCGTTGGCGAGCAGGCGCTCGCCAGCCCACTCGGACACGATGTATCCGTTTGTGGTCTCCGCCGGCAGGGGGTCTAGCGGTGCTTCGAGCAGAGGCTATCCGTCTAGAGCTGCTATCTCGGCTGTGGATACGAAGTGGAGGCGTCGGGTGGCGGAGCCGGGACGCACGGCGAGGCGGATCAATCCCCGGGTTGAGCCGATGTTGGCGCTGCGGACGGTGGAGTAGCAGAGTAGCACTTGACTAAGGGTCGGCACCGTTGTGGGTGATGGTGCAGGCGGTGCCGAAGATGACTTGGGCGTCGTGGGTGGTCAGGCCGAGGAACGGGGAGCGCAGGTGGACGACAAGTTTTGGGGAGGTGATGGCGGCTAGCTTTGCGGTGTCTCGTACCGTGATACGGTGGATCGTGTCGACTGGCGGCGAGGCGATGAGGCCGTGGAGGAGGTGCTAGCCGAGGAACCCAGTGGCACCGGCCGCCTAGGCCACCGCCGGGGCGCCGGACTACCCGACGAACATCCACGTCGGCGTTGTGTTCCCGCGCAACGAGACGTACAACGGCGATGTAAAGTCGCTGCCGGCCGTGTTCGCCATCCAGAACGCCGAGAAACCCGACTTTTGCAAGCTGAGGCCGGACCAGACCATGGCGGATTGCGTCATGGCAAACATGACCAGCAGTGAGGACAGATCGGCGTGCGAAGACTTGTTGGAGAGGGCGAAGGAGCAAGGGGGTTCAAACGGAGGCGGCGGGGGATCTGGCAATAATGACAGCGCCGCGCAAACGCTTCTCCGGAACGGAGTGGTCTTGGCTCTCGTGGTTGCTGTGTCCATGGATGTATCCTGCTATGAGAGGGATTTGAGGTACGCCGACCAGAACGTTTGCAAATGGCAGTTAGAACACAGTTAGGACCTCTGTCTCGCCTCCGGCTTGCCAAACGTCTGCAAGCATACATCCATCAGTAATTAGATGCCGACTATAGGATGTCCAAGATTGTCCTTCAGGCCCGGTACTGAGCAAGTTACAACATCCGTTTTCTGCTATAGCATCACATACAAAGAGGTCATATGTTTGCTGGCCAAGGTCCAGGCTTATCGCCATCCTAAGAATTGGCATCCCGGATACTCTGCGAACTCACGCTCACGGCCGGTTGGACGGTTGGCAGCGATATCTTCGCGGCCGCGGCCTGCCGGATCCTGGCCCGGGCGTAGATGATGCCGCTGACGAGGGCGAGGGCGATGGCCGAGACGCTGCCGAAGGTGACGGGGGCGACGAAGAAGATGAGGCCGCTGATGGCGATGGGCAGCTTGTTGAGCGCGCCGATCATGGAGTACGTCGTGGATGACGGCGCCCAGGCCCGAGTAGACTATGCAGACCAGCAGGCTGTTGGGCGTCTCGGACGGGAAGTTCTTGTGGATGTTGTCGGCGGACCAGGCTTCGGCGACTGGGGAGCAGATAATCAGGACGGGAATCGAGAGGAGATTAGTAGAGCATGGCTGCCGGATCACAATAGCATTTCGCCCTACAGAGAAAGGCGGCCAGCTTACTATCTTGTTCCCTAGAAGACGGGAGAGGAAGGGAAAAAACGCACTGTCTCGATCCTTAAAGTTCAGTTTCTTGACGACTTCCTTCTGGCCGAGTGTATACGAGGCTGAGCAGAAGACATTCAGTCCCATCCACGCATATCCCGCGTTGAGGGCCGAGATGGCAGCCGACGCGTCGGCCGACTCCCCAAAGCCTCCGTGGATGTCGTTTTGGATATCGGCCCAGGCTGCTACCACGGAGCTGAGCACCATCAGGCCGAACGATAAGAGCGCGAGCGGCGTGACCACAGAACCTCGCCGTACGCAATGACAATGATGGTCAGGTTCTTGAAGATTGTGTAGACGGGCACTAAGAGGAACTGAAGCGTTTTCGTGCCCGTATAAATCATGCCGACGAGGAGGAGCGAGATGGGAAACCCTGCAAGTAGATTGCTGTCAGTGACACCACCCCGAATCGGGACTCGTATCGTGTGAGTGACCGACATTTTTTTGCCTTGTTCGAATCAAACGGCGACATGTTCCTTATCAGGCCAACCTGCTTGCAGAGGACGATAGTAACAATGCATACGGTAGCCTGGACGATGCGAAAGCATTAATATTTCGTGTTTTCGGGTTTCTCTCTTGCTATCATCCCTGCCAGGTGAGCACGCCAAGGGACAGCTGAGACGACGCACCTGAACAGCGAGATAGAAAAAGTTGAGGTTCCATTCCGACCCAGAGACGACATATTTATTAACAATCGTCATGCTAATCGATGACAGGCAGTAGGCCACAATCGATAGCGGCGGGCTGTTCTCAGGCCTAGACACGGATGCCGTTGATGGATGTTGCTGCCGATGAGAATGGGGAGGTGACCTCTGGCCGGCAAAGACGAATGGATCCTTCTCCCGAGGCGAGTCCGGCATGCGAACCGAGTAGTCTTCGTTCTTCTTGTCCGACATGGTTGGGTTGACTAGTGTCTTCCCTGCGAAATTCAATCTGTTCTAAAGAGTGATGTGAAGAAAAGGAAAAGGGATGGTGAGTTGGAGATAAGACCGGGAAATTAGATTGAGGCTCAATACGAGGGTGCAAGAGGGCGGCCGAAGTCCAGGGGTATGATTAGGCGTGGCGCAGTATGAGCTTGTGTCACAACTCATGCTCGGCACGATATCCGGTCGCTCGAGGGGCACAAAGGAGAATGGGTGTTTTCCAAGGTTACTACTCACAACATCACGTATAAGGTAAAAGGTATTGTCGACGATGGCACCATGGTTCGGGTGGCGGCCCTCTTCGAAATGGGGCCCTATCTTGAGCGCTTGCTCAACTTTGGCGGCGTTGAACATCTGCTGTATGGCGGTCGGAGCCTCGGAGTTCTCCGCAAACGCGTGCAGAAAGTCAATGTAGCACTCACACATGGTCTTGACATTCTCGAGCGTGTACAGGGCCTCCTGGACCAGGAAGCTGACCAAGGCATTCCCAAGTGGGTTGTCAGGTCGAGCGGTAATCGATGAAGGCCTGGAACAGCGGGATGTGCGTCTGGGGCGTGCTGACCTTGTCAAGGGTGATATCAAACAGAACCGCTGAGTTGGCCATGGACTCCATCATCTTCTTCCTAGTCTGCTTGGCGATAGACGAGAAAGGCTGGTCAAGCTCCATCTGCAGGCAGACTGGGAACAGGTTAAGGTAGTTGCCGATGTCTTCCGGACCCTGGGCAATGGCATCTGCGGCAGAACCAACAGCATGTTGGAGTTAGGGGCCGTATTATCGGTTGGCTAGCATAGAGAGAGAAAGACTTCTGTCTGTATCTACATGGTGGATTACGTTCCTGGCTTGTATTATCGATTGACATTTTCTAAAAAGGCACAGATTGTACGGCAGTGCAGCTAGCACAATTAAGCTTCATATGCAACTTGACATTGAACATTGAAGAAAGAAGTGGCATCAGCTGATTCGAGGATAGCTGATGTTGCAACTTCATGTGCTTTATAATCGTAGGGGAAAAAACGTCAAACCGACATCGGCTTGCGTGATCTCTTAAGACGTGATCTTGTGAAAGTTGTCGCCCACACCATCCAACGATAAGAAGTAACCTGCTACTCTCAGTTCATTCACATTGCCCCGGCCCATAGAGAGCAGAAGAAGACACTCATCCAAAATGCCTACAGAATTCATCAGTGTTACCTTCCCAAACGCGTCCACCGAGATCGATCCCATCCCCAACGCGGCGATTGATCCGGCCTATCTCGTCCGATATGCCAGGGCGCTTGATGACTATGGCTTCAATTACACTCTCGTGCCGTACGACTCGTCCTATTTTGACCCCTTCACCATCGGCGCGACAATAGCGTCAGTGACCAAGAACATCAAGGTGATCATCGCCCTACGACCGAACACGTTGTACCCGACTGTAGCGGCCAAGGCTCTCGCCACTCTTGACCAGCTGAGCTCTGGTCGCGTGGTTGTGCATTTCATCGCCGGGGGAAGCGACGCCGAGCAGGCGAAGGAGGGCGACTTCCTGACCAAGGACCAACGCTACGAGCGTCTTGAGGAGTACATCCGCATCCTCCGACGGGCATGGGAGTCTGCGGATCCCTTCGACTGGGACGGCAAACACTACCAGTTCAAGCAGTTCAGCAACCGCGTCCGCCCAACCAACGGCACCATCACCGTCTCGGTGGGAGGGTCGTCGGATGAGGCGTACCGGGTCGGGGGCGCCCTCGCCGACATCTACGGGCTCTGGGGCGAGCCGCTGAAGGAGACCAAGGAGCAGATAACCCGCATCTACGCAGCGGCGGACCGCGCGGGACGCCCCGAATCCGACCGGCCACGGATCTGGGTCACGTTCCGGCCCATCGTTGCCGAGACGGAGGAGCTGGCCTGGGCAAAAGCACATCGCACGCTGGACGCTCTGAATAGGAACCGACAGGGCGGGCTTGGAAAGACGCCTGCCAATGCGCCCCCACCGCAGAACGTGGGCTCGCAGAGACTGCTCGACATCGCGGCTCGAGGCGAGGTTCAGGACCGTGCTCTCTGGTATCCCACTGTCACGGCGACGAATGCCCGAGGGGCCTCGACGGCGCTGGTTGGGTCTCCGCAGACCATCGCCGACTCGATTCTTGACTATGTCGACCTCGGTGCAGAACTCATATCCATCCGCGGATATGACAACTTCAATGACGCCGTTGACTATGGGCGCTACGTGTTGCCTAGAGTGCGTGAGGCGCTGAAGCTGAAAGGAGAGGGCGGCCAGACGTCGTGATGAGGGTGGCTGCCATGTGATATCTCAATACTCGGCTCTTCGCTTGTAAGTAACGTGGTAGAGCCTACGCGCATGAAACAAAACACATTATAATATCTCGCATTTGCTGTTGCTCCCCTTTGTGATGTGGCGGCTCTCCCCTGTTCATAAGTATTATTACGCCCTCGGCCACACCCTTCATCCCAAGTGCATCTATTAATTGTATGCTGTTGGGGGTTATGTAGCCCTCGCTAGCCTTGATGCTTGCGGTAATTGTTATTGACTGCATCTCCGATGTGACGTGCATGGGTCGTCGTCGTATGAGAATCCCACGGCAAGAATCCTACAGCCATTACACTCGAGCAGCAGAAAGACTACGGAAGACTGCAGCGGCGCACAATATGAGGTATGGAGCGTTCTAATTGCGTTTCATTGATTTGCTAGGGTTTTGCTGGGTTGCTTCCCACAAACGTGTCATCCAAACGCCAAGAAGCACAACACATGTGGATGATCGTTGGAGGCCGGCCGGCATTAGCCGGTAAGAATTTTTTTTTCTCCGGAATACGGAATATTATGCGTCATTTCCTCACGTCAATACCTCACCACTCCTCCTCGCAACTCAACACATCCACTCCTCGTTTTTTTTTCATGATCTAATTCCACATCCACATCCGCAGCCTCAAGTTTTAGTTAATAATTGGTATTGATTATATCACAAAGTCCTCGTCATCTACGTCCTCCTCCCCAACCGCAGACTCGCCCCTTACGGGCTCGATCTCCATCTCGAATATCAAGGGCGGCGCGTCCCCTCCTCGCGCGCCGCCGCGGCCGGCGAGCTGGCTGCGGATGACCTTCTTGAGCTGCCGGCGCAGGGAGTCGAAGCCGAGCTCGTCGCCGCGGCGTATCTCCTCGACGGCGCGCAGGCCCGGGCCCTCGACGGTGAAGACGAGGCCCCGGACGTCGGGCCCCCCCTGCAGGCGCAGCTCGTCCATGAACTCGGCGAAGGTCGTCTCCTCCAGCTTCCTGCTGGGCGTCCACTTGCGGTACGAGTACACCGGCCGCCGCGAGAGGACCACCCGGTAGAGGAAGTCGATGCGTGGGGCGGCGCCTGCTGCTGCTGCAAACTTGGCTGGTTCCACCGTCTCACTCCTCCTCTCGGTCGAGGGTGTTGGCAGGTGTGCAGCGGGGTCTCGGCCGGCTTCCGAATCCTGGGCTGGTTCCTGTAGGACGTGGTGTGGGCGGGATATGGTATCACTAGGGGAATTTACGGGGTTGCTGGGTAATAAAGGTGGCGATTGGCCTCCTTCTAGGGTGTCGCCGACATGTTCACTGGCATTGGGCCTAACATCGGCGAAGCGGAATGTGACGGTGGATCTGTCAACAGCAGTTACCCTGACCGTTCTTCTCCCTTGTTCCTCATTGCTGCGTGAAGCGTTCTCCTTGGCCGTTGGGGACGGTGGCACGGCCACAATCAAGTCTTCTTTTCCTGCGTCGTCCCTCAACACCCGCCGAGAGGATGTTCGCTTTGGAACGGCAGCTCCTGGGGGCCTTTTCGTCCCGCTGTGGCCGCCGGTCTTGGTGGTGGGCTTCCGCTGTTGTTGCCTGGGTCGCTTCGCTTGGTGGCTTGGCGAAGAACCAGGTGTGTCGGGGGCGCTGTGTTTCCGAGCCGAAGCTGTGGCAGGTTGAAACGCCGGTAAGATCTTTTCTGATGATCAGCAAAGAGGGGAAGAAAGGCGGGGGAAAGAATGAGTACGGTTGAAGGAGTGCGCAGTCCGCACAGGCTGCCCGACGACAGCGGCAGAAAAAAGAAGAAAGAAAAAAACGCGTTGGTGGTGTAGAACGATCGAGTAGGCAGAGAATTGGCTGGCACTTACTGTGAGTTCAGTTGGCCTGGGGCTTGGTGGCACATCATAAATTTCTTCCAGCTTCACGGCTATGCCCTGTGGCGACGGGGTATTTATGTCAGGGCTGTTGTCTATGATGATGGGGTTCTGTGTGCTAGCTCCCCGGGGAGGAGCCGTGTCGGCTGAGGGTGCTCTGTCTTTGTTCTTGTACTTCTCGTTGCGATACTGCTGTTGGTTCATACGAAAAAACAGCATTCGCACGAAATTCTCAATTCTGCAAATCATTTGGTTAGCGCGCTGGGATAGACAGGCCCGTCATAGGTAATAGGAGTCAACGACGTACTGCTGTCGGTCGTGGGTGTATTGCAAATCGTTGAAGTTCGCGGCAGAGGGGTCGTCTGGCCAAAACAAAAGGCCGTTCCCGTCTCTGTCGAGATATGCCCGAGTCATCTCCCTGAGTCCGTCTTGGTGGTCGCGGTCTCTCCAGTCATGCAGGCTAGGGCCGAGCATGCCGTCGCTGGTGATGAACTTCTTCCTGAAAGCCCGAACGTCATCGTAGAAGGCGCTGCACCGGGCGAGATGTGGATCTCCATAATCGAGTGCCTGCCGAAGCGCAGTGATGTTGGGAAGGCTTGCAGGAGGCCTCCTTGAAGGTGAAGCAGGCATTGGAAATGGAAAATGCTCATGGGAGAGAGTCTTGCGTGCTATCAGACAATGGATGATTGTTGAAATGGAAGGGACCGTGTGGAATTGTGGAAAGGGAAGAAGGGTGGGGGATGGCTAGGTCCCTCATTTGGGGCTTTTTTTCCTGCCCCAGTTGGTCTACCACAGTCTGTGCCGCCTCTGCGCTGCCCTGCTGAATGCGCCTTGAGCGGGTGGTTTGTTGGAGACAACTCGGCTACTCCGAAAACCTCCTTGTCAAAGTTTTTCATAACATGACCCATTAGACTGCAACCGCCCCAAAGAAAGATCGAGCATGGTTCGCCGTAAAAGCGACAGGAAATAGATGCCGATGAAATCAGAGTTATTGTTAAATTTCTATCGTTTTCAACCCGCATCCTTCGGCTGACGAAGACGCCATTACCTGCGAGCCTGTGTTCCGTTCTACTTGCACGTTTGTCGCACATCATGAACCAACACGAGGGCTGGAGTACATTTGTCGCAGCCCACCTCGCTTAATTGTCCGTGTTTGGAAGGTGATTATGCGACTGCAAGGATAACTAGGCTGCCAGGCAGAAATCCCAATCCTTCTTGTATGACAACGGAAAGTTATCCCAGAAGACAATGCCAGTTCAATGCCGCCTTGGCTGTCCCTCAAAAACTATTTAAAGGGCGTCTTCTCGGGCATCTTTTCGTCTTCTTCTCGAAGTTATTAACCATCCCTCCTGCTCATCTCTGCAGTGCCCTCCTTTTTCTGCAACTTGTTCATACATCGCCCCGTACTCACTCACCCAAGCGCTGTTTTCCCATCAACGTTTTCACCATGCCTTTCCCAATCAATATGCCATTCGATTTTCTCACTATAGTCCTTTCCGTTGCCGCCGTCGTGATCGCCGTCGGGCAACTCCGTGTCCTTGCCTTATTAGGTGCGAATTAATTATGGTCTGACGGATCATTACTTGGTGCGCAGCTCTGCTCTCTCAGCTTGGCTACTGATGCTAGGCTCGCAGAAAGAAATCTCGTCACGCACCCGTTGGGCCGCGCGATTCCAATCCATTCTGACGTGACGGGTATGCGGCTCTCCCCCCTCCCCCGCCCCCTCCCCAGCCCCCTCCCCAGCCCCCTCCCTCTTCTTATTGTCCCAACTCAGCTAACAAGAAGCTCGTCTTTTTAGGCGGTTATTGCCGGTACGACTGGAAGACTAGACCGTCTTCGAGGGTACAAATCCATTAGCCGAAGGCTCCAGGAAGTGGCATTCTGCCCTAGGCCACAATTCATTCCCTGAGGGCAACACGGACCCTCGGTGCAATCGACAAGCTTGACAAACCCAGCCGTGGTGACAGCAGGATTGCACAGAGTTCTTCATTTCTCCTCGGGGTTTTTTTTTTTCCAGTGTTTGTTTGCTTATCGATCTTGCCCTTCCTCGTCCCACTTTTCGCACACAGCACATGTCATTTTGTCCCCCTCTTCCTTTCTTCATGCGACACTTTATGGTCGTATCTTAGAGTGGTATGTGCTCTGTCGCAGGCCATTGTGTGCAGTATTTGGGTAAAGTGGCCGATGTCGGAGAATGAGTGAGTTGGAGGTGCCAGCGCAGTGGCGATGATTTGCTTTAGTTGCACGCGCAAACAGCTATCATAGATTTTTCTGATTTGAAGGCACATATACTCAGGTCAAATTTTGCTTTTCCTAGCTCATTAAATGCCTCATTCGCCATCCGAGCAATTGGATTGGGGTCTTCTATCAAGAACATGAAGCTTGCCGTTGGCTGGTCGAACGATGATTCAGTGACCATGTGGACGTAAGATCGATCACGGCTATGGATGATCGATACTATTTTTACCAAGGGACCTTGCGCAGCCCACCCAACATTAAACTATTCCCTCTTACTGTTGCCCAACATGTAGGACACCTAATTCACCTTATCGAGCTGGCTGCGGGAACTGTGACAAGTTCATTTGTTCTTGAGTGGGCTGAGTGGGGCAGCACGATAATTATTCCTAGTTTGAGATAACTGTATCACTCACGTTTTGAGTCTCCCCTGCAACACCCAGTGCCCATTAGTTCTCTTCTAGGTTTGGCCAATGGAAGACGAAGACGCAGCCATGTGTTTCAGCCTGTCGTAACGGTATCTGTTGCTTCCAAGATGAAAGTACAAGCAATTATAAGGAGGCAGGGAGTCTTGCTCGAAATTTACTGCTGCATAACGCATTTGCCTACCACCATATCCTCCCCCGCCCTGGCAAAATCTGCAGTGCCCAATTATTCATAATTATCCCACAGAACTCAGACCCGACCAACACAGCCACACACTCACGGGGTGGGTCACCATGTCATTGGCTGAACGTGGTCACGACGCTCGGGCGCCACACCAACATCGCCCAGGGCCTGTTCATCGAGATGTTCCGGACGGCCCAGCTGATCTTTGTCATCCTCATGCTGGCCGTCGAGAAGCGCCGGTCGACCTACCTGCTGAAGAAGCTGACCTGGTACGTGTGCAACCCGGGCCAGGACGCGGTTAGGGCTGATCTACGACTTGGAGACGGCCCCGGTTTGGCGTCATGATGAGGCGACGGGGGAGGAGACCTGAGTTGGCGACTTGGAACTGATGGAGAAGTGGGAGAAACGCTTGATTTTGTGTTGACATTACACCTGGGAGTTTCGTGGGGATGTTGTTTCAGGGGGGAGCCACCCAAACTGGTCATAATTGTCTTCAATCTTTATTAGGTTCATCTGGCTTGGGTGATAGCTTGTCGGGGCTGTCATTGTCTTAGACGCCTTAACGAGACGTGGCTGCAAGCAGACAGGGTTGCAGTCTTGTTCTAGATATTAAGAGGTGCATATACCGCGGGAGTCTAGATGCTCTCGAGGAGTGGATACTGGGGCGCGGAGATTGAGGCAGCAGATGCGACGGCGTAGAGATGGCACTCGGGGAGCAGATTTAGCTACAAGAATTTACCCTAAAGAGCGTTTCGGGAGTACAAAGCACTGCTGCAAGCAGATACATTGATGGATTAGCTAGAATGAGTGACTGTGGCTATGACAAATACTTAAATTACGGGGGAATCTCGAAAAATAAAACAAAACGGTGCCATCACCGGCTTCTTCCAAGAACGCCGCCGGGGAGCCGTTTTGATAGGGGGACCTATTCCCCCACAACCAGGGCCGGTCTCCTCTGACCACCGGATCTCTCCGACGACTGGAACCGAACAAACAAAAGGAAAGGAATGCCAAGGAAAGGCACAAACGCCGATACTTCAAATCAGGATGCCCTCATCTCTCGCAGCTTCTCGATCAGCCAATCTCCTGCAGCTTCTCAGTCAGGCACGCGCCAAACGACGACCAGTCCATGTCGTCTGCGAACCTGCCATCGAAGGCCAGGTGGCCGAGGCTGTTGAACATCTGCTCGCACAGCGCGACGGCGACGCCGACCTGCAGGCCCGCCTGCCCCGACAGCGCGAAGCCGTCGACCACCAGCTCCGGCAGCAGCTCGGGGACGCACCGGTCGCCCGCCGCCGCCTGCAGGCCGCGCAGCACCCGCAGGGTCCGGCCGTGGGCCTGCTTCAGCCGCATGTAGCAGCTCAGCAGCAGGAGGGCCGTCGAGTGGTCGAAGGGCGCACCCGGAGAGCCGATGTTGTTGCCGCCGCTGCCGTTGTTGGGGCCGGGGCTGACGCCCGGGAACTGCAGGCCCAGTTCGTCGGCGAGGGTCTTGAACTCGTGGGTCATGGAGAGGAGGTGGCCGATGTCGAGGTTCGTCGGCGTCGGGGTCGATATCGTGGACGCGTCGTCGGGCGGGGTGGGGATGACGGAGGCCAGGCGGGGGTCGTCGTTGGCCGTGTTCATGTTGGCGATGTGCTTGTACAGGACCAGGTTCAGTCTCGAGAGTTGCTCGATTGTGGCCAGGTGTCCATCTGTCTGGTGCTCCTCCCTGCCGTCTTCGCGGAGCGGGCACGGGGCATTGGGAATCAGCGTGTCGTGGCCCGCCAGGAGCTCGTCGTTAAAGGGCGAGAGGAAGGGAGTGTAGCTGCTGAAGGCGCCGTCGGGGCCGCCGGGGTTTGGGAGTAGGGGCGAGGGGTTGAAGAGGGGGCTTGTGTCGATACTTTGCATATCCCTGGAGGGGAGAAGCAGTCAAGTCAGCCAGCTTTGCCAGATAGCCAATGCAAAAAAAAAAAAAAAAAATAATACGAAAGGGTATGCATGTATGTATGGCCGGCTGTGTTGTCTTCCGGTTCGTTTATTTGCTTTTTGTCTGGACGCACGTTTGACTCAGCTGCATCAGAAATGAGTGAGGAGAGAAAGAGTCACCCAACAGCGGGTCGATAGGAAGGTCGGGAGCACTGCTGTTGTTGTCGCTGCAATGATGGCTGCCATTGCCGTCAGCAATGTCGGTCATGTCGGTCATGTCGGCGATGTCGGCCATTCCGGCCAGGCCGTCCTGCATGTCTATCTCGACGCCATCGTCGAGGCCCGTCGGGTAATGCAAAATCGACGCGCTTGAGCCTGTCCGGGACCGGCTCTCATGGCTCTGGGGTTGCTGTTGCTGTTGTTGTTGCTGCTGTTGCTGTTGCTCCTGTTGTTGCTGCAGACGGTTCTGGTGGTTTGGATTGTTTTGGTGGTGGTTCAGCTGGCCGTGCTGGCTGTGCTTCGGCTGGGTAGACGGCCGGCCCATCGGGCGTGGAGGAAGAACGGCGCAGACAGTCTTCGCCCTCTCACAACGACGACATCGCGGGGCGCGGGGGTCCCAGACGCATCGTAGCTTCTGACCGCGACATCTGTCGCAGGCCACCTTCTTTGTCACACCCGAATTCCCCGGCGCGGCGAGGCTGCCGTCGTTGGTTCCATTGCTGCTGCGCTTTTTGCGGTCCTGCGAGTTTAGCCTTGCCGAAGACATTGCGGAACTGGCGGCACTGGGGAATGGATTGGAGGAATTAGTTAAGGCAAGGCAGCTGGGTTCCGGGGTCTGACAGCGCGGGGGAAGATTGATGATGGATGCTTTTTGGGCTGATGGAAGCCGGGGCTGGCCCCTGTCATGACCTGGAAGCAACCCCCAAATCTGGCCCTAGAGTCGATAACATGCCCGACGGCGGAGGCGGATCCTTCCCGAGACATCTTGGCGCGCATGACAACGTAGCAAGGCCGGTCTGGCTCGATTTGGCCTCCTGAATGTTCCGCCTAGAGCCGTGAAGCCCGCCGTCGCCTATCTGGCACCCTACTTTGTAGCTACCTATGTAAGTGTGCACATGTATAGGTACTTGAGTGTTAGCACAGGATGGGACGGGGTGGGAGTCGTGGGGTTCCGTTACCTAGGTAGTTTGACCCTGCTCACTCTGAGGATCTGCATTGCCTATGGGTACCTGTTAAGGTACCATTGCTTGGCAGGTACAGTATTGACGCGAGCTTCCATTAATTATCCTCACCCGAGTGCCTGGGGTTGTCATGCGCCCTGTCAACCCAGCGAGATGGCTCTGGTCTGCTGCTTCTCGGGCAGCCAGCCGGGCTCGATTTCCCCAGTGTTCTCAGCATCAAACCCCCGCATTCTGAGATGATATTAATTGCATGGCCATCCAGATTGGGAGAAGCCTGCGCCGGCGAACTCCGCCAGCGCTGGTGCATTGTTACTCAGGTCATACCATAGTGCACTGTAACGCAACACAAAGTCGGAGACATTGCTTTCCCATGTCTAATCCTGAGAGCAAGAATTTCAACAACTCCAACTTGCCAATTGCCTTGGCCCCTTGGCTTCTCACCTTATCCCAGCCCGCTGCCGCATGCAATGCGTCATGCAGGCCCATGACGAGCGAAACCCAAGAGCCTCTCGACTCAGAGATCCTCGTATATCCCCGATCCGATTGCGATTGGCGATGCCCTCCGACCCACTCTCTTGGACGGTCCACCCCGTACGACATGAAACTCGAAGCAGGTATCGCTCTGGCATGGCAGATGGGCGAGTGGAGCAGAGAGGGAAATTATAATACACGGGCTGTGAATGTACGACCAAATGGCTCTCACCGGCTGGTGCTCTACCAGCAGCCCTCAGATTTCATTTAATTAGACCAGAGTAGCCGCCCATGTCAAACGGAAGAGCACTTGGGTCGGTTCCAACACTTATCGCCGCCTTCAGCAAGTAACATGGGTTTCGTCAAGCTCATCAACCACGGCCTTAGCGACGCCACTGTCGATGAGCTGTTCGATCGGGTAAGGGATCGGCTGCACTACCACACCACTGCACCTCGCCAGGGCTTGGTGAGACACTGCGAGCCGTTGACGATGACAATGACCTGTATTATCAACATCTGGTTAGCCGACGAGGACTTCCCAGGATTCCGATCTGCAAGCACGCAAAAAAAAAAACACAAACTAAAAAATATTTGCCATCGACTAAAAGCGACACCATCAGTTCATGTAGGCGTTCTACCGCAAGTGCAAGTCGACGCACATCCAGCTGCTGCACTGCTGCTCCAGGATGACGTGGGCAGGCTCGAGGCCGAGGAGCAGGACCGCCGCGGCTCGTGCATTCCTGTGGGCAAGACGCCCCGGCCCCAACGAGGCCGTCGTCAACGTCGGCTACTGCTTCCAGCGTCGGACCAACGACACCCTCCGCTCCGTCGGCCACCGCGTCCGCGCCCCGGCCGGTAAGACCAAGGGCGAGCTGCTCGACTCCCTATACCGTAATCACCGCCTACTTTGGAAGCCCAGATGAGACCAGTGCGTTGGCTCCCCGCCGGAATTTGTCAGCCCTGCCCGGCCGGCCAAATACGGCGCCATGTCGGCGTGGAAGTACAACCAGGCCAAGCTGACTCGTACGTACTAGGCAGGTAGATAGCTTAGCATGGTGGCAGTGGCTTGTTCTCGTGCTTATGCTTGTGTTTGTGTTACGGGCGAGCTTGTTTCTTTTTCCGTGGCGATCGGCGTGAGAACGCCTTCCCGCGCCCCATGTCTTAGATGTATGCGAGTTAGAAAGCACAGAAAAGAGATCGACCCATTTTTTCAATGTTTAGGTATTCGGTGATCTTCAGTCACCGGTTGATTGACACTATGCCACGCACTATAACGGGCTAGAGGGCTGTCAACTGACCAGTATTGGATCGACGTTGCTATTCCAAAGCCCAGGGAATACAGGTGTTTCGGCCCCTTGCATTCCTCTAAAAACCCACGATCGCGAAATGTACAGCTACAGGCAAAGCATAGATCGATCAAGTACTATTAAATTAAATCCCACCGTCTTTGTTGACCAACAAGGTACCCTGGTCTACGGATCCGTACTCGAGCCAAGATCGGCGCTCAACTCAAGCCACCAACTGCAGCCCGGAAATATTCTTCTTCCCGCACTATGATAACCCCCAACCCCCCCGGCCATAACCCGCTACTGATGCGCCCTGAGCGTCCCCTCGTCCAGCAGCTCCTACACCGTCTCGAACCAACTCTTAGCCCACTCACGTATGCCTAGGTCGGCCCGCCTACCCATGGGCGCGGGCAAGCCGATGGCCTTCCCCGACAGCGTCGGCCCAGCACCCAGTCGAGGCGGATGGCGCGTGTGAATGTGTCGCGCCGGCGTCTCCGGTGTCGTCAGGCGCCCCGCCCGTGCGGCCTAGGAATCGGTAGCTGAGATCCATCGTCTCGGGGTCCGAGACGCAGTCGATGGCGTATTTGAGGGAGTTTGTGTGTTAAGCTGCTTGATCGTCGCCACGCTGGCGGAGGGGTAGTGATGGTTGACTACGTGGTCTGCGCCGTGGGACTTGGCTCGCGAAAAGTTGGAGGGCGAGCAGGTGGATGACCAACGTCCCTGTTGCGGTGCTACCGTCTTAGGCGAGGGCTTTCTTGGGCTCCATAGCGGGCCGGGCGGGCCAGCCCGGGATCTGCAGGTTTTGGAAGAGCGCCAGCCTGACAGTCCCTGTGCCTGTGCCGAGGGTGGAAGCCTCCTCGAAGGACATGTGATCGGGGGTTCTCACCACCCCGACGTCTGTCCCCTCCCACAAACTGCGAGTACGCTACCACCTTTGGAGTGAGCACGTGCATGCCTTAGATAACACACGTCCGGGCTCAAGCGTGTGATGGCGGCTGTTTCTTTTCTTCTTATTTCTTGCCATGGTGGCGCACGGCGCCGGCGCTGGCTAGCAGGCAGGACATCTTGACGTCAACTGGGCTGAAGGCGACGGCCCTGGTTTGTACGAGGACCATGTCATCCTCGAGGTCTGGGATCTCGATCTGGTCCAACAGCTTGAGGCGGCCGTGATCGTCGCCAATAATGGCCAGGTGGGCCTTGGGGAGCTTGTCCATCTTGTGGGGGGGTTCTCTATAGTGCTGGTGGTACTGCTGGCGCTCGTATTTGTGTTGGTAGTGTAGAGGCAACGATACAATGGGGGATCACCAAAATCCCGCTCCTGCCTCCCACAGTAGAGCCTGAGCATCCACACCGACCAAGGCTGCCTTAAAATGTACCCAATCTTGAACGTGGATTCGGTGGAGCCAAGGCAACGCGGACGAGGGCGAGACATCAGTGGATCCATCTTCAAAGCTGCAGGCGAAGTGGCCTAGGCTCGAACGATGTCCGGATCATCCCGACGTGGTATCGTTGTTTCGCAAAAGTCGCCGATGTGTGCCTGCTTACGCCCCCGAAATATAAGGCGATGCAGCCGTGTTGGCACATTCTGGGGCTTCCGTGTCGACTTGGGTCGGCCTTATTGACGTCACCAACTCATCCCCGTCTTCTTTTTTCGCTCCTCTGTCAGTTCGGATGGCCTTGGCAGATTAGGATCGGCAGATTAGTCGGTAAGCGTATTTCTTATTTTCTTGGGCCCATCGTTCCATAGTAATTATATGCTCTCTCTCTCTCTCCAAGTGGCGCAATTGGGGATACATCAAGAACGATGCCAACATTCAAGCCACTCGGGACAGGAGATATAGGTGGTTCGTAGAGTTGGTTCCTGATGGTAGTCAGCTCGCTGCTGCTGCTGCATTTTCAGGTAGTCAATGCCGATTGTGTCGCAGAACCACGCCAAGTGACGGGTTTGCTCCATGCTGGCTCAGCCGCCAAGCCAGATTTCAGCTGACGGCTTTCTGGTTTGTGCTACCAATATCAGTGCCTGCAGCATCCTCAATCGAGCCGTCCCGTCTGTAGTGTCATATCGATGTATCACCCTTTCCCCCATGACAGAAGTGCATTTGCTAAGGTAATCCGTTCATGGCGCCAGAGTCTCGCCCATAAGTCGAAGGCCGTGTCTCTCAACCAACCCGCCTTGATGCTGGCTGCTGGGTGGTTGGCAATAGTGGAAGGGGAGAGGAGAATAGTAATGGCAAAGTCCTCAATGGCTCACCATTTGTGTCCCCCTGAAGTAAACGCCATATGCAGGAAAGGATGCCGGTCATCCCACCGCGTCATGGCGGATACGCACCCATTCGGAAAATGTCCGACGTCAGATCTCTCTCTCTCTCCACCCTCTTTACTGCGCGTCATCCGTGTACCCCCTCGGAACTTAGATAACCTTCTCCGTCGTGGCACAGGGGCGGAAGATATGTCCCAGCTTTGCTGTCACGTCGTCGTCCATGTCGCCCACGAAAGTCAGGTATGGGCCTAAACCGGCAGCTCCACAAACAGAGACTCACCAAAGCAAGACAGTGGGGAACAACATCTTGTCCCGGGTCTGGAGATACTGCTCATAATACTGCATACACATCTTGGCATCATACTGAAGTAATTCAAGCAGCACAATGTGTGAGGTTAAATTCTAAGCCTGTGCAAGCAGAAGTAAT
The DNA here is from genome assembly GCF_030411735.1 of Phialemonium atrogriseum. Classification (NCBI taxonomy): domain Eukaryota; kingdom Fungi; phylum Ascomycota; class Sordariomycetes; order Cephalothecales; family Cephalothecaceae; genus Phialemonium; species Phialemonium atrogriseum. Next base: position 218,966 of record NW_026848174.1, on the reverse strand, counting down.
TATACACATGTGTAGAGCAAACGCTCAGTTATTATACTTGAAGGGAACCGCCATCCATCGTCTCTCAAGCCCTGCGCCGACACTTGTTGTTGTTGAGGGCGTTCACAGCCTTTGCGTGATCATAGACGAGCGGCTGGGCCTCGGCGTCATCCAAGAAGATGGTGAAGCCGTCGTCGTGGTTGCGGCCGTAGGAGTAGCCGGAGTAGCCAAATTGCCAGTACATGTCGCTCATCTTCTCCTCGACCATGATCTTCTGCCAGCCGGAGATGACCTCGGTGCGGGTGACGTTCTCGACGGTGCCCAGGTTCTGCAGGCGGCCCTCGGGGCTGAGCCAGCCGTACTCCTCGTGGACGACGGGCTTGCCAGCCTTGCGCCCGGCGGCGCCGTGGTCGCGGATCCACTGGCTGGTCCAGTCGACCGTCTTGGACCACCAGTCGGGGTACGAGTGGAAGACGCCAAAGTCGATGCTGTCGAGCGAGATCTCGTGGTCAAAGTCGCCGCCATCGGCGCCATTGTACGCCCAGTCGTCCGACTTGATGTTGAACTCGCCCTCGCCGCCCCACGTCACGAGGTGGTTGGGGTCGAGGCTCTTGATGTACACGCTCATCTCCTCGATCCAGGCAGAAAGGACCGCGGGGCCGCAGGTGTCGCTGCGCGGGAGGTTGCGGACGCCGTCGGCGCCACAGCGGGGCTCGTTTGCGAGCTCCCAGGCCATGATCGCCGGCGAGTCCTTGTAGCGCGTCACCATCTCCTTGACGTATGCCTTGAAAGCGTCCTTGATCACGGGGACGGTGTAGAACTGGGCGGCAATCACACGTGTCAGCATCGTCTGAGCCAATTGAGGAAATTGGATAAAGGGGAAGGGGGAACGAACATCATCGTGGTACTTCCCACCGAGATTGACGGTATAGACATCCATGCCCTGTGTCACGGGTTGTTAGTTTCCAGGCAATCATCTTTCGGACGGGGGAAAAAGCAAGCTTACGCCGTAATCTGCCCAGTTGTTGGTGAGCGCGACGATGAGCTTGGTGCCCGTGTTGGTGGCCGCATCGACGACCTTGTCGAAAGGCTCGACATTGATGGTCGGCTTGCCATTGTCCCAACTCTGGAAGACAACTTCGGTTGCGCCAGCTCCCTCGCCGCCGTATTGCGGAAGCCCATTGGGGTCGTAGGTCACGTTCTTGTCGTTGAAGCCCCAGGTGCGGAATACCTTGAGGCCGGCCTCCTGCGCAGCTGTCATGCCCTTCTCAACGTCGTCTTGGGTCTGTGTGGTCAAGTCATCATTAGCCAATCGCGCGGGCCAATCCACCAGGGGTGGGGGTGGGGGTGGGGGGGAACACGAACGCCGCTGAAGGAGAAGTAATAGGCATTGCTCCCTGCGAAGTAGAAGTCCTTCCCGTCAAGCTTGAATTTCTCTCCTTCGACCGTCACGAATCCTGCGGGGACGTCGCGGGTGGCAGCAGCAGGGGCAGCCTGAACTCCACTCAGGAGCATCCCGGCTGGGAGTAGAGAAACGAGATTGAACAGCATTGTCCCGACTACGCAGTTCCGCGCTGATTGATGATACCTCTGATTTGGACGGTGAGGGCCCCAATTGGAGAGAGTACGGGGGCAGCTCCATGATATTTATTCTCGCCATTCTCGCCCTTCTCAAGGGGGAAAACACATGTTCCCCAATTACGTCGGAGGTCCTTGAGCCGCGCTCCCAGGATAGGAATAATCGGCTATTCTTGGCACCGCGCGATCCCACCAGTTAACGACCGGGGTTGTCGTACTAAATTGGTCTTAGGACCCGGCGCCATGGCGAGCAGGCATTGTAAAATTAACCAACTCGGATGTGGGCGGAGGCTGCAGAACCGGCCCGCCTGCCCTGTAACTCAACCCACGTTGTCTGCGCCCTGAAGCCACGGCTGGGACTGTGGTTCTATAAGACGGGAGCCTATCCGGACGTCGTAATTTGGTACCTATAATTAATCCGCACTCCGCTCGGTGTTAGGACCGACCTGATTGATCTCTTGGTCAACCCGGTGAACCGGCCTATAATAATTATCATGCCACGGATATAAGTACGGATACCTCCAACCACAGCCAAACCATTCTCAGAACACCACAAGCCGAGGAAAGTCGTGCCAATTGGTGAACTACCGGAACAACTAACCCAACAAAACCAGTAATGATTGTTTTCTGGTCCGCTGGTTCAAATAATACATACACATTGGGTCAGATAATACGGAGTGCATGTTCGACAACCAACAAAGATGACTTTAGGCTCTGGGCCCAGCCATCTGAGGGGGCCCCTGATTTTGGTGGTATTTTTCCAGGTCTTGGAGAATCCCCACATTCTACGGATCGGAGACGGAACTCTCGGATATGTAGCAAAAGCGGGGCCCCTCGTATATCCACAGGAACAGGAACACGCTGCATCAACAATTATAGAGGGGCGGTCCACTCAGGGACCCATGTAGTTAGACCTGCTCTAAGCAGTAAAATGAAGTCCTCCCCGCATAACCGAAAGAGACTTGAACGGACACGGGACCTGGGGTACTCAGCATCCCTGGATTCCCACTTTCCTTCATATACAGCCTAAATGAGGATACGGTGCCCACAACCACTCTCGATAATCCAACCAAACAACTTGCAACCCCTCACCCCACTGGTGAGTGCCCGAATACCCCCAGTGCCCTTTATAAGGTACCAGTATCATCAATCAGTCTCACATCACTTCTTAGATTTCTTTTCTCCCTTTTTCTCATCATTCACCTTCACGGTGCTCCCATCCGCTTCAATTCGAATCATATAGTCCCTGGCTGGCAATCCTTCTCGTGGGACGCCAGCATCAAGAAGGGCCTGGCGGAAGACTCTCTCGAGATCGTATTTGTACTCGTCGTTGTCGACGTAGGCAACGGAGATTAGTACACAGCTGACTGACGGCTTTCGCGAGGCGTTCTCATTAACTTGGGCCTGGAAGCTGCGGAAGCCGTCTTTCGTTCGCTAGACGAATCGTATTCCATTAGTAGATGATGTCTTGACAGTTGAGGAAATACATAGGGGTGGATAGAATGGTGGGTTCTCACAACTTGCATATCCAAGCGATACTCTCCCTCTGTGTACACGGTTTGTTGATAGTCCACATGAGCACGGCTTGTCAGAACATCGGCTGGGATGTTATCGACCCAGGCAAAATATGTGCCAGGGTAAACTCTATCTTGGCGACCCATATGTGAGTTGAATCAAGAGAAAAGATGGTATGATCCGAAATATATATTGGAGGTATGAGGATCGGATGAAGGTCGACTCCTCTGGACTACTGTGGATGGCCCATGATCCTTATACCACCAGGTGGGCCTTGTTAATCGCTCTAAAACAGACGCTTACCAATACCCAGGCCTGGCGCAAACGAGTCTCGTCGCGAATGGCTGGCAGCATCCCATAACTACTCAACTTTAGGCGAGCCACATCTGTCGAATAGGAGGAGATAGATAACCGCTGGTGCGAAACAACCGGCGGGAAAGATGGTGACATCACAGATCATAGAACTCTACCCTTCATAGTAGAGTCTCATGTCGACGTGATGGCATAACTGGCTGCCAAAGGGTACCTAACCCTGAAACCAACATCTTGACATTGTTCGAAGGTCCTCTCCACGGCGGGGCAGTTGTCTCTGCGCACATGGGGTCTGTGCGTCAGCTTCCTATTTGGAGACAACCAACTGCCCCTGCACGAGAGGTTGGCTGATTAGGTGCAGTCGAACACTCTGCGTCTGCGACATGTTTGTAAGTTCAAGTTTTTTTTTTTTTTTTTTTTTTCAAGGAGAACAATCCCGGTGGTTTGTGGATAGGCGATTCGTCTGTTTGCGTCAGAGGCCAAACATTCTTCGGCGCTTGTGTCTTGCTTTGGGCCTGTGCACACACTTTAGAGGTAATACTTTTCCGTCTGGTTCGTAATTTTGTCGCACTTATCATTTCCCACAATTTTGTGAATTTTCGCTCCAGACGTAATACACGATTTCCAGAATTCGTGGCTATGGACTGGTCAACGGCGGAGTTCATTCGCATTGATGACTGCTCTTGCAAGGACCATCACGCAACTTCATGCAATGGTCCGGTTCCGGCTCATGTATCTTCGATCTCAAAATCGCCACCATGTCACCTGGTGGACAAACAAAAGAGCAGAGTCGTTTGGACAGGCGGAGATTTCGGTCCACCTAAGGCTCAGTGGGTTAAAGACTGGCTATCTGGATCTGCAGATATTAACAGCATCCGTGCCGTTCTCAGACCATTGCTTCCTCTCCTCGACTTCGGTGCTATCGACGACACGGACATCCCGATCACTATTGAGCCTTTAGCCGAGGGTACATGGAACCAGACATTCACCATTTCCAAGGAGAGCGGAGACAGACATTTCGTCTTTCAAGGTTGAATCCGAGGTTGCTACGATGCATTACGTTGCCACGAAAACCACCATTCCAGTTCCACATGTGTACGCATACGACTCGTCCTCCGACAATGCACTTGGGTACGAATGGATCCTGATGGACAAGATTGCGGGATCTTCCTCATTTTATGACCTGCAGTCAGACATGTCGACAGAGGAGAAACTCGATGTTGCTCGGACGGTGGCCGATTGGGTTCATCAACTCCACAGCCTCCAGTTTGAGAGTATAGGGAGTGTTTACTTGGATCGGAATCCGGCAGCAGAAATCCCGGAACCGGAACAAGGCATCGTTTCAACCGAAGGAAGAGTGGCGAGCTCGAATCCACCACCTGCTGCTGCGCCGCCGATCTTGGGAACCTCCTACGCAACCAGACGATAATGAAACGGCAGAATCAACACCCTCTCCCCACTTTCTACTCGGCCCACCCGTCTTGCAAGAATACATGCGGGATTGGAGGCTTGAGTATCCTATCCCCCGCGGGCCGTTTCCGGACTTGCACACTTTGATGCGTGCGCTCCTAGCTTGTTGCGAGGCCGAGGTTCGAGATCCTAGGCAACATCTTCGGGCCCGTTATGACTCTCTTTTGGGTCAGGTTAAAATGGTCGGCGACTACCGTGCCGGGGCGAAATTCGCCGTCTATAGCGTGGACAAAGAATTTAGTGACATTCCCGAGCAAGAACGCGATGCCAGGTTGGACAAAATCAAGTCAACAGCCGAAGCCGAGCTTGCCACTCTGGAGGACATCAACGCTGTCAAGCAAGGAAACGATTTCATAGACTGGGATACGACCCGGTACACCATCACACAGGGACTGGCCATCGAAGTCGACCGGTTCTCCGAGATGCTCGAGCAATGCTCCGATTGCTCCGAGATCCTAGACATCCTCTACAGCCCATCAATATTAGCGACACATGCGGAAACATCTGTTTCCAGCACGATCCTCTTCCACTGGGACATATCATCACACAACATCCTCGTTGACAACAACATGCACCGCGTAACGGCACTCCTGGACTGGGAGCAGATCCACACCCTTCCTCGCTTCGTGATACCAGGCGCGTATCCCCCGGTGCTACAACCTGACTGGGGAATGCAGCCGGACAGTCGATCCCATTTGTCAGAGTGGGATGGAGAGGAGGGCGACGATAAACCACAGGCTCGGCTTCACAGAGAAATGTGCTGGGACAAACAGCTCATGCGCGGGGCGTTTCGCGAGCGTCTGAAGCAGCTGGATTCCCCGTGGCTCTGCGTGATCAAGACGTTCTCCGAGCGGGAGGAGAGGGAAAGGATGAAGGAAGAGACCGGATGGGACGCTGACTCCACTGACTCGGATGATGTTGATGCCGGCCAGGAGACACCCCCTATGATGTGGAGTGATTTGGTAGCTGAGGCATTTCGGATCATCCAAGGTCTTGACGGTGTCGGGATTGACGAGGCAAGAGACTTGTTGGAAGAGTGTAAGAAGTTTGCTGGGCTTGACTCTGACGCTAGTTCCTGACTTCGACTTCAATAATCCTAGCTTTAAATTTGAAAGGAACGCCTCAGGTGAAGTTCAGTTAATGGTATCCAAGTATACATTGCACCAATTTGGTAAAAGAAGGGAAGAAGAGAGGCCAAAATATAAATAAAAGAAGAAGAGGGAAAAGAGTAAAAAGGGAAAGAGGGGAGGGGAGACTTGAGGGTAAAATAAAGGAGATGGAGATGGAGAGCTGGAGAGCTGGAGAGCTGGAGGGTAAAAAATTGGAAAACCCCCAAAAAAAACCGACGCGAGCCCGATTCGAACGGACGCCTCCTAGGAGATAAGATTTCGAGTCTTACGCATTAGACCGCTCTGCCATCGCGCCTCATCAAACAGGCTGTAATTAGCGTATGTAAGCAGCATCTTCCCCACTTTAAACTCTATTTTCCCAACGGTCTCTCCTTAACATTTACTCCACACAAAGCTCTTATTCCCTCTTTTCCAAATCCATCGTTTTCCCACAAAGTCCTTGATACCATCCCGAGTACCTAAGTGGCACGCATCAATGCCTGTTGGCCCTATATTTTGACATTACCAGAGCCATTCTTTCTTGCCTTTGATTACCATCAGTTCATCCTACTTCGCGGTCTCCTTCTTGTTCAAGTTGCGCTTCCCGAACTAGCCCATCAAGGATATAGAATCTAGACGATCAGTCATGTCGTTTAGCCCGGAAAAACATAGTTTTTATTCTTGCAAAGCAAACCAGAGGCCTAGTAAGGACGACGGAGAACCTCGATATACATGTGGAGGCTTGGCTCTTCGAAAAGGCTTCACTGACGACAAGGACATCATGTGACTCGAGCAGGCAGGCAGTTACTTGAGGAAGGGAATTATGATGCTGCTCCATGTCCTCCCTTGCAGGCCATCCCGGCAATCGGCAATCACCCTGGAGACTTCCTACCGGTCCCGTAGCAGGGACTATCATGTGTCCTTCGACGAGGATCGGCTTCAACGTGTCAGGACTATAGCGAAAAGTCAGGAGCACGAAAGAAGCAGTCCTCGAGGCGTGGCTCTTGGACATAGGCCATGTAACATCCACACAGAGCGAAGCAGACGGACCAGCCGATAAACCCAGCTTAAAAATACGAGTGGAGATATCGCTGCATATGCCTCAAAGGCGAGAAACGCTCCACATGGGAACCGGGCAATGGCGAAGTCCGAGTGGGAAGCAGAGCACTCCTTTGGAGGATATAACGTCTGGGTATCCACTACAAGCCATGCGGGAGGACCTCTTGTGGATCTTTGCTATCTCCAGCCCTACCTCCCTCGTGGAACAGACTTTGGAGGCAAGTACATCACAATCCGTCCCGAGTTCTCGGCTGCGGATACGAGACATCCATAAAGTATATGCAACCCAGGCCCTAGACACTGATCTGGTCAGCCGCCTGGCTATCAGGGCGACCGGAACTCGGAAAGACGGTACATCCTTTGACATGTTCCTGCCGTATTCAGAGCAAATTATTTCGCAGACCGGATCTTCGATGGCAAGAACCGGGGGGGTGGATGAGCGTTTTGCCATGGCGATTCATTCCCAAACCTCGACCTTGTGGTCACACAACAGAACTACTGGATAGTTTGCGTTCATAGTCGGCTTGATAGCCACACGTCGGATGATATTCTTCTAGGCTCCCATGTAGGTTGATATGGTAGATGATACAGGCCATTTTTTGTCTAATAAAGTACTGTACAACGTCGCCAGGCTCGTGATGGACCTTACGGCTGGAGTCTGAAACACAAATGGGTCAATGGAGGGATTCAGGTAGAGACCTCTGGGATCGATTGTTGATCTGGAAACCTCAGACGCCTGTGCTATCTTCTACCTCTAGAAATCACACCAAAAGTAGCCCTAAATAGATTGCGCAAGCACTCTGTAATTCCAATCCTTGTCGCCAGCCATGAAATCATCAATGAAGCAATCGGCATTAACGATCCAGCGAGAACTGCGACTAAAAAAAACCGTGTAGCACATCAATACCTCGGAAAAATGAACGCCAGACCAGTCAGTCTTTCCTAGACTAGCAAACTCGCGAAACAAAAATCACGCCAGGCCCATCTGCCAACATTTCAGACCCTAGACAGCGGAAAACTAGGCGACTATTCGCACAGCCCCTCTGTGAGCAGCTACTCGTCTTTCGTATCAGCATTGTCGATCGCTTACAGGTTTGGCCCAGCTAGGATGTGAAGCACCTCTTATTAATTTCCTCTCGACCTCGCTCTGCCGCAACTTCGGAACTTCCTTTGGGTCGAACGAGTAGGTAGACGAAGAATCGCGGGGCTCTGTGGTCTTCATGGGGACTGTCCCAGAAGCCGGCCTCGACTTTGCTGACTTGGTGGAAAACATGTTGAAGCGCCAGGGCATGTTGATGTGATGGGTTGTAGGAAGGAAGGGGTAGGCAGTTGAAAGTAGCTGTAGGCTGTTGGTATCTCGCAAAGATCGCAAAGAAGATAATCGTTGGAAACTTGGAGATGATTTGCTCGATGTTGGTTGGATATGTGTTATTGTTCTTGTTGACTTGAATGAGATGGTCTCTTGGGAGGCTGCACACCAATGGACTTATATACACAGATACTTCGCACACCCAGGTTGAACTCCGAAGCCACGTTAGCCATCATCGGAATTCATGATTTTGGCTGAGAGTTAGGCTAATGATTGGATACACGAATGGGCTCTAGCCTGTTTTAGTACAATGCCGACCGTCGGAGTTGGAAGTCCGATCTTGGTTACGCAACCCCGCGTTAGTCCGAAATCCAAAAACGTCAGCATCGGGGTTTCGATGACGACGCACCTTTCCTCTATTCGACCACAAAACCCTATTCCGAGAAGGAACAATAGCGCGGAGTCGGACTTCGGCCAAGATTCAGCAATCTCATTGTTCATTCCGACTCCGACTTTCCATATTTATGCCGATGCCCTCTTTCCCAGACCCGCCGGTTGCCAGGACCGACTTCTGCGGAGCACCCCGAGCACCCGCCGCGATGGCTCGGAATGACGGCGGCCAGATTGTGGACCTGCAGTTCACGCCGACAAGCCAGGCCCTTACTGGCAAATACCGACGCAATGGGAAGCTGCAGTCCTGTGAGCCTTGCAGGAAGAGCAAGCTCAAATGTGATCATGTTGTTCCCGCTTGCGGGAGGTGTGTCAAGAGAGGTCGGGATAACCAGTGCGTCTATCATCCGAATCCCCTCTCGCGGGTCAGTTTACCTTTCATATTCCCACCCCCTTGAGAAACCCGCCGACATTTGTCCAACTGATGGGCAATATCAGCGTCGGCAAACACCAACACCAACATCTATTCCGACCCCATCGACGTCCATCATAAGCGACAGTCCCGGAACCCCCTCCCAGTCAGTCGAACCATCGCATCCGCCATGCACAAGCGATGGCTCCTTCCCAGACGCTCAACTCCCGCCCGCCGTGGAAGTACGGGGTCCGGCGCGCAGGGCGGCATCGGCCCCGCCGCGGGACTCTCGGGGCGAGCTAGTAGTGCGTGGGAATGCCGGTTTCTTCGGCGCGACATCCTACTCCTGTATCTTCTCGGAAGGGCTAGGAAATCTAGAAGCAGCCTCTGCGGGCCTGGAAGCGCCACAGACGCTGGATATGACCGTTTCGGAAGAGCGCATCGCCAGGGGCTGTCAAGTGCTCGCCTTTCTCAAGGACAAGCCCATGATTAACAGGTTTGTATCCCGATGGTATGAGATCTGCGAAGGGGCGGCAGGGGTCTGCCTCGAGTTCATCATGAAGGAGTGGCTCATGAAACTGGGGATCCATCACGGCGAGGTTCTGACAAGCCAAGACCCCGAGAAAATACGTCGCCTGTGCGAGCTGATATGGCGGAACACACAAACCCCCCTGGTCTTCAGCCGCAAGACAACGGCCTTGGAGTGGGCACATCTGAGCACCGGACAGAACCTCAGATGGGAAGTCATCGGGCTCATCGCCGCGGTCGTCGGGCTGTGCGCCAGCTGTCTCGACCCATCCGATCGATTCCTGAGCTATCACAAGGTCACGCGGTATTCCATCTCGAAGAAGATGAGGGAGATTTCAAGCACCTGTCTAAGTTTCTGCCGTGATTGCGAGGCGATCGACGACATGTTCATCTGGCTCCTTCTGGAGGATGAATGGCTCACCAGCGCCATCAAGGGCGACAGGAGCTACGCCACATACCGGGCATCTGGCGAGACGAACAACGCCGTCCTCGCCATGGGCTTGCATCAGGGGGTCAAGGCCAGCGACAACATCCCCTTCTTCCTCGCCCAACTGCGCAAGAGGGCCTTCATGGAAGCGTACAGTGTCGAGGTCAGCATGGCGACATTCCTCGGGCGCCCACCGCGACTCTCGCACCGCTATTGCAAAATCGACCCGCCGCTGGATTTGACCGACCACCAGCTCATTCTCGAGGGTCCCGAGCTCGACGCAGCGCTGGCCGGCCTCGACAAGAACGGCTACAACCTAGCCGGGCGGCTGAACCGCATTACGTGCATGAGGACCTACCTCGGCCTCGCCCCGAGGAGAGAGGACATCCTCGACCTGGCGCTCGGCGACTACAGCCCGGAGGAGATCCTCCAGCGTGCCGAGGTGATCCAGCGCAAGAGCGAGGAGCACTGGGCCAGCCTGCCGCCGTTCATGGCGAGGACGCGCGACTCGGCCTTTGACTTCTCCAAGACGAAGCCGCTGGAGACACTGTACAGCAGCTCGGTGCGGCAGGGGTCGCGGGCCAACGAGCTGCTCCTCCAGCGGGTGCTGATGCGCCGAGCCGGGGCGAGCCCGGAGAAGCTCGTAGGCGCCGCGCGGGACATCCTCCGCGACATCCTGCAGATCACCCAGCGCCATGACATCGCGTCCATGTTCCGCATGGACTTCACCGCCCTGCTGGTCGCCCACGGCCTGCGCAGCGGCGCCATCATCGCCGTCGAGCTGCTCAAGCAGGAGCAGCAGCAGCAGCTGTCCTTGGCCCACCACCACCACCACAACCACGGGAACCCGCCCCCGCTGCTTCCCCGCAGCCAGACCATCCAGGACCTGTCCGTCTTCGCTGCGAGGCTTGGCGCCGTCGATCCCAGGGACGGGGCCTTTGGCATGTGCGACCAGGGACGCAAGGTCATCACCCGGATCCTGGACAAGATCCTAACTCCGTGTCCCCCCGCTGCTACTGCTCCCAGCTTACCCCCTCCCGCCTTCCGTCATCCTGCACAGGCGCCGCAGTACCAGCAGCATCAGGGGGGGCTCGGGCAGATGGATCTTGATGGCCCTGCGGACCGGGGGGCGCAGGAAGCCGGCCTCGCCGTGCCGGACATGGCGGGCGGGGGGTTGGCTGACTTCGGTATCGCCATCGAGGCTCCCTTGAGTCTGGGGCATGATACCGATTTTATGCAGTGGCTTGAGAACATGGACTGGGAACGTGCAGACACGTGGACTGGGTTTTGAACGTCTCTGTAGCTGTTCCATTTTCCCCGACTTGCTTGTTGAGCGTGCTTTCAATTGTGTTACCACAATATCGGGATTCAGCCTTTCGGTTATTGGTGTTCACGGAGAGGGTTATCGGGCTTTAGACACGGATTTTTGGTTAGCCCTATGGCGTTTGCGAGGATCTTATCAGTAAGAAAGTTTCCCTATCTTGGCACACCTTCTTGCACAACACACCAGCAATGCCACACCTTACTGGGGCAGTGTTCTTCAGCTTCTCCGTACGTGGGACCCCGCCTGTACAGCAGGTCCGCAGACATGGACCGGAAAGACGCGTTCGGGCGAACCGCTCTCTACTACGCAGTGCGGAACTAGCACCTCGATGTGGCCTAACTGCTCGAGCGCAAGAGGTGGCACGTTTCCGACGAGGTTATCCAGAAGCATGTGGCGGACTCGAGGGTTGACTTCATGGCGACCGCGGAGAGCTGAAGATCAACTAATTCCCTTCCATTTAATTTGTCCTCATGATGAGTGGGAGTTAATCGTTTGGGCTCTAGCCCGTTTCCATGACGACTGCACCGTTGACGTAATTATTTAAGCCCCTCCCAAGTGAGTTCCAAAAGCACTCGTCATTAAGTCTTGTCAACGAGTCACATCCAAGTTTGGGGGTAGTCAAATACGCCTGCTTACGATTAAGATGACGTCGACAATGAATCCAAATCACCAACTCCGTCCTATCTCAGCATCCCAACAACACATTTCCGCACTTTGCGTTAACTTACCATACCGTTGAAGACCTGTCTAACTTGAATGAACAACGCAACATGCCATCCCCGGGCAGAGACCATTACATCCAAACTTCAGGGTCGACAGACCCCGTTTGGGTGCACAACGACCAATACTCGAACAGACCTCAATTCCGACCCTTGATAGAGGATATCGAGACGGACGTCTGCGTCATCGGCGCGGGCATTGCAGGAATCTCGGTCGCCCACGAGCTGGTCGCACGCGGCCACGAAGTAGTCCTCATCGAAGCACGCGAGACCGTTTCCGGAGAGAGCGGCCGGACTAGTGGCCATTTATCAAACGCGCTTGACGATGGATACACCAATATCAAGAAGAAGCACGGCAGGGGCGGAGCCCAAGCTGCCGCAGATAGCCATACCTGGGCGCTGAACCATGTCGGCGAGGTGGCGAGGAAGCATGGAATCGAGTGCGAGTATCGCCATGTCCCCGCGTATAAGATCTCCCAGTTTGAGCGGGGCGACTCTCACCACGGCAACGACGTAGAGGCGATCAAGGAGGAGGTCGAATTGGCAAAACAACTAGGTCTCGACGCCGATTTCCGCGAGGGTCTAGCGGTGAAGGGGTGGACTGGCAAACCCGACCAGCGCGACGGAGCCGTTTTCGCAAACCAGGCAGCTTTCCATCCCACCTTGTATCTCGTCGGCGTCCTGAACTGGCTCAAAGAGCAGCCAAACTTTCGATGCCACACCCTCACGCGCATGTTGACGATCGAGGAAGGGACCAAGGGGATTCTGGGCATGGGTGGCAAATCTGTAACTGTGAAAACCGAAGGGGGCAATACGATCCAGTGCGAGCACGCCGTCGAGGCGACGTGCGTCCCGCTTCAGAAGCTGAGCATCATTGCCGAGATGTCCTACAACCGCACCTACTGCATCGCAATCCGCGTGCCCAGGGGCTCCGTCGAGGACTGCTTCATCTACGACTCGGCCGATCAGTACAAATACGTCCGCCTGACGCCGTGCGACGAGCGGGACGACTTCCTGATTGTGGGCGGCTGCGACCACAAGGTCGGCCAGGAGAGCCCGGCGGGCCGCTTCGAGGATCTCGAGGCCTGGACCCGCGAGCGCTTCGCGCAGGCCGGGACGGTGGACTACAGATGGAGCGGACAGGTGTACGAGCCCGTCGACTTGGTCGCCTTCATCGGCAAGAACCAGGGCTGCGAGCGCATCTACGTCGTGACGGGCGACTCCGGCAACGGGCTCACGCACGGCGTCATCGCGGGCCGGCTGCTTGCCGACGAGATCGAGGGCAAGGAGAATCCGTGGGCGGGGCTGTACTCGCCCAAGAGGATCCTGTCCATTGCCAAGTCTGCGCCCGAGATGCTGGCGCACGACGTCCAGATTAACACGCAGTACAAGCGGTTTCTGGAGTCGGACATAGGCGATATCGAGGATCTGGCCCGCGGGTCGGGTGGCGTGCTCAATAAGGGCTTGTTGTCGAAGCCGGTTGCGATCTACAAGGATGAGGATGGACAGGTCACCAGGATGAGCGCGCTGTGCCCGCATATGAAGGGTATTGTGTGCTGGAATCCGGTGGAGAAGTCGTTCGATTGTCCTGTGCATGGGAGCCGGTTCTCTGGCACTGGAATATGTGTCGAAGGGCCGGCGAAAGCAAATCTGCCGCAGGAAGCGTGAGGGAATAAGTTAAATATCATGGCCAATTTTCCATCTAAGCGATCGTATAAGTTGGGCTAGCCCTCCAAGAGTCCACCGTAGAACAGAAATAGCCACAGCAAGCAAGGTGGCACACTCGATGAGCAACAAGTGATGGCAAGAGTCATGCCAAAGACGGGCCCCGAAGATCTGATGCAGCAAGTACCTCCATATTACTCCCAAGGTGGCTCGCTTGTACCATGTTCTCAGGTCCCACTACTTGGGGCACGAGCTCGCCCAGTTGTTGCCAGAACACACCGACGAAGTCCCGTAGTCGCAGCACCCACCGGAAGAGTTGCACTCGAAGATGTCTCGGGTGAACCAGCCATCCCCGGCGGCGGTAACGGCAGAGCAAAGTCCGCAGTACGAGCCCTGCTTGGTGCCCTTCTTGCACTTGCACCCGTTCTTCTTGCAGGCGCGCTTCTCGAGGCCCCGGCCTTCGACATCTCGGACCTCCACCTCTGCATCCCTCTTGATCTTGGCGTCGACCTCGGAGGCTGTAACGTGTTAGAAGAGGCATTGGGGAGTGGATATTGGCGGGTCGGGCACTAACAGATGCTCCCCTCCACCGCGACGGCAGAGGCGGCCGCGAAGAGCGAGGCAAGGAGAATGGCGGACTTGATGAGCTGCATGGTGGCTGATCTGGTGACTGAGGGAACTTAGCACTGGCCCTAAACACGACTGGGAGAGGGGAGGGCGAGAGAAGGGGTGTGCCTACCTTGGCAAAGACAATGCGAGTATGCTAGAGGATTGGGAAAATGTGCTCGAGTGATGATGGGAATCAGAGACGTGGAGGAGGGAGGGAGCACCCGTACTTCTTATACTTCCTCAACCACCTCGATGGGTAGGTAGTGCTACACGAGTTTATCGACCATACGCGAGCCGTCGAGACTATTTTGAGGTGTCTGGTTTCACAACATTGAGAGTGTAAAGCACGGTTAGGAGTTGAGAGCTGAATGGTCAGAGGCTAGAACCCGATGAACCCGGTAGCCAAGAGTCCCGTTGTCGGTGATTGGGTCGTTAACAGACTGCATTTGCCTTCTCAGATATCTATTCCCGCAGCTGGGGGTTGAAGGTGGCATTCTCGAGTAATCACAGACAACATTAAGCCGCCCATGCTCCTAAACTGGAGTAATCTTCAAATGCAATACAGGCAGCCTGCAACATCCCGCCTGCAACGGGAACGGATATTGAGTAGACAATATTCTCGAAGTAGGGGAAATTCGGCGGTGTAACCGAACATGTTGGTCGGGATCGGGATGTTGAATGAGATCTTATCCAGGGACTTCCTCTGAGAAGTTGTAATCATCGGCCGCAGCAATTACAGGCGGCGGGATTGTTGGCCCGGGATACACTTTGAACGTTCTCCAAAGGGTCAATCAGCGTATCATTTTCGGCTGACTCGAAGAGTCTAGTCTCACGACGGGACGATGAACGATTAATATATCGGAGGTAGCAACCGGGAGAGAGACCCAGGTAATGAGTAGTATCGGCACACCATCTTTGAACATAGCGTTCCATGTTACTGGCTAGCCTCCTCGCCTAGACAGGGCGGGGTAGTCCCGGATATATGCCAAACTTTAAATATAGCGTCGAGAGTACCCGGTTTCTCAGAAGTCGGGCACCATATCCAGGCTATCCTCCGAGTTCCGAGAGTGTGAATGTAGGGAACTCGGTGAGTATCATGATGCGGCGAACTAAGTTGGCATTCAGCACCGGTCATGCTGTCAGGAGTGCCTGTATTTGTAGTGGCCGCCGCTGTCCCTCTGGGAAGTTGCTGATACTCAAATCCCCACCAAAGACAAATCTTACTGCGTAGCCAGAAGAGCATCTGTACTTAGACTTCAATTTTGGGGCATCGTCATACCAACATTGGTCTCATATGCGCCACGCATAACGGGATAATTATCCCCAGGGGGTGAAATGGTTAATTTAACCGAGTAGACACTGAGACTTGCAAGGGCAAATTGCTTACCCACCATCTCGGGATGGATTGTTTTGCCGGTGGCCTGGCCTGAAAACATGGTCGGCAGGCGAAGATGAAGAGCTGGCGACAACCCGATATCCAGCCCCATCTGTCGCCTTGTAATTATAGTCCTGTCCAATTCCGTTGCTTCGCGGTTGCTCCGTGGTTTTGAAGAGGGAAGGAGGGATATGACTTCAAGGATAGAATGTGTGGACGAGCCAAGTCAGCAAAGGTGCCAACGCAAGGTGCCAATGCATGTATTAATAATGCAACTAATCATCGCCAGCAGCGTTACATTTTTCGTGTTGGGGTCGTTAGGTACGTCCAACGCATCGCTTCCACCCGGGGTCCAGAAATTCCAACCGTATCGCTAGTTCGCTACTCTACCCGGGGATACTAACACGCTCATTCACCTGCTCTTGGCGATCTCCCTCTCTCCTTGCGCTACCGTTTAATCAATGGGCTCCTCCTACCTCTTGGCGAAGCCTCTCCAAACCGTGCCCGGCATGCTCCGCGGGCGCCCTCTCGATTCCGTTGTGGGCCTGCGGGCGCGCTTGCTGGGAATCTTCCTCCATCGTGGACGCGGCGTCTTGTCGAGTGGCGGTTTTGTCGAGACCTTGAGGAGCAGCCTCTCGATTCCCCATCTCAGCCTCCAGACTCGGGCCTCCTGCGGCTGGTGCTGACGCCGGTGCCGGTGCTGCTACGCCGCTCGGAGCTGCGTCATGCCCTTCATCTCCCGTCGGATCGCCTTCCGGGGTAGGCACTTGGTCTCCCGCCTTGGGCGCCGGCGCTACGCCGCGAGTCTTCGGCCGGCCAGACCGGGCGCCGACCGTAGCGGTCTCGGCGCGAATTGCGGACCGGATTTGGTGCTTTGTGTAGCCGGTTATGGTATGGATCCGGGCTGGATTGAACTGGGCGTCGTAGTAGAGGGTTCGTACGCGCTGCCGTTGCTCAGTGGTGAGCTGTTTCGTGCCTGAAGTCCCCTTTGGCCTGCCCATTATGTCGCCTTGTTTTACCACCTGCTGCGTACTGGGAGAGGACACGTTTTCGAAATTTGCGCGAGGCTTGGCCTGTTTTGGCGGAGGGGTTGCCGAGCACGGACCTCCGGTACTTTGCAGGGGTTTCTTTTTAGGTTTTTTTTTCTCTTTTTCTTTTTTTTGTGTGCAGTGAGGAACAAGATCAAGCTTCAAGCATTGGGCGCCCCACTTGTCCGCCTTGGCGCCGGGTTTGCCAATTGCGGAGCATACAACAAATGCCTGAGGGCAGCGCTACAAAAAGCCCGGTCGCTCCAGGTATTGTTGGCGTAATTATTTGCCTACCAGACGACAAGCGGCGGCCTTCTATTTGTTGATGGCACTCTTTGAACACTCGTCGTGCCACAATGGGATCGGTTGGGATGCGATGGCCTCAAGATAGATCTCGCAATCTAGAAGATGGCAAGTTCCACCTGTCTCGAACTCGTGCATCACGGCGGCGGCTCACGCGACTGCAACAGGCAAACCTTTGAGGGAGCACCGGGAAGAGAATAAATGAACGATGCCTAACTACTTGAACAGTAGTATCATTGAACCCGAGCAAATCTGGGAGGACGATTTAAGCAAAGAATGCGGGGGTGGAGATGCTACCCCGACAAGGCGGGTAACGTTAAGCTTTACGTTTCTCGATGCATCAACTTCTTTTTTTCCCCAATTCCCACGTCAACCAATGTTCCCCCCTGGGTTGCTGTTCCTTTAATCCTTCCGCGGGGTAAGCTTGGCGTACAGACCAGGCTTCATCCAGTTGTTGTAGACAGTCAAGCCAGGGTAATCCTTCTCCGGGTCCCATGCATCGTGGTTACCATGGAAGGCAATATCGTTGTGCCAGAGCAGCTTTCCAATGATCAGGCGCATCTCCATGTAAGACAAACTGTTTTGTTATGTCAGCATCGAAACACCGCACACCCTCAAACTAGTTAGCTCCATTACTCACTTGCGGCCGATACAGCCCCGGGGGCCAAGAGAAAAAGCATTTGAGGCACCAAACTTGTCTGTGCTGCCCTCCTTGTTAAGCCACCTCTCCGGAAGGAACTTGTAAGGGTCCTTGAAGTTCCTCTCGCTGTGTGTTGCGCCCCACATGGGGACCGACACGGTGGTCTGCGACGATTGTCAGAAAGTTGGCCATGCACCCGACACGTAACCCCGGGGCGAAGATAATTATCACTCACTCCTCCGGGAATAAACTCTCCGTCAACGGTGTCGCCGCCTTGGGGCACAGTTCGCACGAACCCAATCGGCGCGCTGGGGAAGATGCGGAGACCTTCATCAATCACCGCCGTCAAGTAGGGCAGCTTCACCAGATCCTCAAAGTTGAGATCTGCGTCGGACTTGAAGTTGGACCGGATCTCCTCGGTTAGCTTGTGCAAGACACGTGGATTGCGGAGAAGGTGGTTGAAAAGACCGGCGAGGAAGCCTGCTGTCGTCTCGGTTCCAGCAATACTGTCAGGGGTTATTAGCTGTGCGTAACAACGGGGTCACACATGGCTCTAGAGACATGCCTTACTTACATGAAGAGAGCACCGTTGACGATGACCTCGTCCTTGTTGATGGCACCGCTGTCAGATTGCTTCAGGAGGTAGTAGAGAAAGTCCTTATGGTCTGAGGAAGATTGGGACATGCGCCTGGACAGTGACCGGGTTAGCGAGTCAGCTCCGGGGATTCGGCAAGCAGGCAGGCATACTTCAACATCTTCTCCCTACTGTACTCGAGGTGCTGGATTCGCGTCTTGCGAATGCGGTCGGGGATTAGCTTCAACAGCAGCTTCTGCATGGTGCCATTGGCTTGCGCAATTCTGCGGGTAGCCTGCTCGAAAGCACCGGCCTTGATGGAAGCACTGATGAGGGGAACCCAGAATCGGAAATCCTCTATTATCGCAATGCGTTAGCAACCTTCGCGAATTTCTGACACCAGTGCCGGTATCGGTGGGGACTGACCGTTGGTTAAGCAGCCGAAGGGCTCGCCGAGCGCCATGTCGCCGATGATATCGAAAGTCGTGTAAGCGAACCAGTCAGCCAAGTTGACAGGGGTTCCAGTCCTGGCAAACCCCCGCATCTTGTCTGAGAAGACATTGATGTACGACTTGACAATGTACTCCTGCTCGAGAAGAGCCTTGGTGGAGAATGCATGAGACAAGGCTCTTCGTTGCCGAGCATGGTCCGCGTCGTTGGCCATCGTGATGGTCGAGACTCCTGGGACGGACTGGATGCTCCCGACATGGATGGGGTCCTTGTGGAAGTTTTTGTGGCCAGGCCGGCTGCCATAGATGTCCTTCCAGGCAGCTTCATTGTCGAAAGAGAGCTCGTTGGGAGAGACTCGGACGATGGGGCCGTACTTGTCATGGCACGCCTTGATCCAGAATGGAATGCGGCCACGGAGAAGTGCGAGTACATTGGGGAACTGGTCCGGGTTAGTTGAATTACAGCGTTTACATCGCTTCCAAATGGCCTACCGGGGAGACTCTTGCAAGGAAGGGGCCCGGGAAGCGAGCCAGAGGGTGGATATAGAGGTTGTAGATGACTTTCCAGACCATCCATAGTGCTGCCTAGAACAAAAAAGCGCTTGTTAACGCCTGATATGGCTTCCAGTGAAACTCCTCACTCATGCACTTACCCCTACTACAGCAAGGACTCCAGCAAATGACGCCAGGCCTACATCGGTAGTCGCCGATGTCATTTGAAGGACAGCCATGGCGAATCCGCCTCTCCACCACTTTGCCTCGGGATTGGCCGAAGGGTTTTCAATATGAGAAAGACCGTGCTGATGTCCGGGAGATCCTAGAGAGTATCCAACCTCGGGCGACTCGATAATATGGCAATCGCCCAGTCAGAGGAGATTTGGGGGCTTGGTTTGGGGGTTTCGGAGTCCGATGGCTCAACAAATTGGGTCTCATGGATATTATTGAATTCGACAGTTGAGGAGAGTCGAATCCCAAATGTCCGAAATGTCCCACATGTCAATTGGGCTACTGGATGCGAATCGGGCGATCATGACCGATGGTCTTGCTTTCCACGCAGGCAATTGTTTTCCGCCTCCTCCTCATCCGGAATGTATAGTCCGCGTGGGAGAGGAGGCGGTGTGGGGAGCCATGGTGGACTGCACGTAATCTGTACAGCACTGTACCTTAGGTGTGGTAAAATCCCCTCAATGGGCACTCCAACAAGTTTCCCCCCAGAATAACCTCTTAACACCTCATTTCCCCGCACACAAATGGAGAATGGGATCGCTTCTCCAACATCTCCAAATTCCCAACAAGGCAGGTGTTGCGGGGTCAAGACAGGGACAAATAAATGCTGTCACTTCCAACATCGCGTCAGCAATGGGCAGAGAGGTTCCTTCCAAACCAGAGAACTGATGATAATGTCAAGGCGGTGCGCCGGGTGGGAGATACGGCGAAGTAAAATCAGAGACTGGAATGTTCGGGGTCGGGTTGACCTGGACTCAGTTGGGCATGGCATGTTGTTGATGTTGACTTGGACATGAAGGGTCACGACACCTTAATGCTAATAGCAGCTTGACATCTCCCCCGGGAACTGTATTCCCAAGGATCAGTCCGCTCGTGAGCGATTACCCGAGCATCTGCGCCAACTCAACTACCCCCCAACTTGGTTTCCCCAAAAACAGAATTCACCCCGTCATCAATTTGAGCCAGTCCTTGCTCAGTTCTGATAGCCGCGGAAGCCAACCCTTTGCCATTGCACCGTGTCAATCCACGTCCCCTTCCCGGTAGACGCGCACATAATATCCATCACATCATCATCAAGATGGGCAGCGTTGTAACCTAGCCTTCGACCCCTGACCCGAGCCCGAGCTAACAATCCACCAGCCCAAACCGTTCAACCTCCCCGTAAACCACGTCGCTATTTCGGTCCCAGACTTAGACGCAGCCATAGCCTGGTATTCGACCATCCTGGGCTTCGTCCTCATCAAACCTCCCCGAGTCTCCGACCGCGCCGTGACCCCCGACGCGGCCATCTTCCAGATCTACCCCGGAGACCTGCGCCGAGTGCGCATCGCATGGCTCAGCTCGGGCAACGGCGTCGGCGTCGAGCTGTTCGAGTTCCAGGACCCCCGAATCCAGCCCGGCAACGAGGCCAGCTTCGAGCGTGACTACAACCGTGGCGGCTTGTTCCACATGGCCGTCACCGTCCCGGATGTCCAGGCAATGACCGACAGGGTTGTCGCGAGCGGCGGGAGGAAGATCGGGGCCGCCGTGACGGTGTTCCAGCACCGCGCGGCGTATATCCAGGACCCGTGGGGAAATGTGGTTGAGCTGCTGGAGTGCTCCTTTGAGCAGTTGATGTCAAACAGGACATAACACACCTTGTTTGTGAAAATTGGCTTGGTAAAAATAATCCTTGACCCCAAACCCGAAGGAGGTGATATTTTGCAAACATCATTGGGCAATAAAAGGAAACTTTAGTGAGGCTAGCAAATGGGCCACATGACGAGTAGGCGTGACTTGTATCAAAGAGGTTGTCGTTAGGTATTGAATGAAAGCGTGTGATCACACCACCATGCATTCCATTTGGGTCCTTTCATCCACATTCCGCATCCGGCACTCCTGCCCACCAACCCATACGCCGAGATGCTGAGATGCTGAGATGCTCCACGAGTTCCTTTTTCTTTTGGAACGATACGTCTTCCGTAAGGCCGCTATGCACTTCTATTGCATCCTCCCGTACTAGTCTTTGATGTTCCGTTTTCGTCGACCTTGGTAAGACTCGGGCAAGCACCGAGACGCTGGGATGCTGACCAGGTCTAGCAACGAAGTCCTCTTCTCGGTAGTTCTAAAGCAGGTGGCTTCTGGCCCCTCACCTTCTCTCGCCCCTCCGTCATTCACAACACACGATCTTCAACGGTGCATGAACCGCTTGCTTTTACACTCAGCCAAAAACACACAAGGCACACCAGAGACAGCACACCGCCTCTCTCAAAGCCAAAGACAGCGAAAATGGCCACGCTTCCGACCCTCCCCTACTTCGCGCCACCAGACCGCCTGCCTGCTCCACTGCCCACCGTTGCCGAAATAATGGCCGTGACGCCGCCGCCCGAATTATTCCCAAGAAAACACCCGGTCGTTCGCGTCGGCAAGCACGTTATGGTCAAATACGGGCGGGGGGTGCGCCTCCAGGAAGGCGAAAACATGCTCTTCGTCCAGCAGTCCTCGAACGTGCCCGTCCCGACCCTCTACGCCCTTTTCCACGACGAAGAGACGGGCAACAACTCCATTGTGCAGGAGTACATCCCGGGCCAGAACATGTTCAGGTACTGGGACACTCTCGATGCAGACAAACGCTTGAGGACGATGCAGTAAATATCTACTCGATCGAATTCTCGCCGGACAGCAGGTCACTTGCGTCTACCTCAGGTCAGACTGTCAAACTGTGGGACGTGGCAACAGGGAAGTGTGAGAGAAACAGCTTGACAGGAACAGGTCTAGAACCAGAGCGGTTGCGTTTTCTCCCGACGGCCACTTACTTGCGTCTGGCTGCCTCCAAGCGGTCGAGTTCTGGGACCGAGCAGTCGGGCAATGCATACGGACGTTTGCGGGTCACAGCTCACGCGCCGAGGCAGTGGCATTCTCGCATTGGTGACCCGCCAGGCTATCAAGGCTTATGATCTCGCCACTGGGCGCTGCAGACAGACGTTAAAGGTCCAGGGGCACGCGATCCTCTCGGCTGCCTTCTTGCCCGATGACAAATCACTCATGTCAGCAGCCCGCGAGAATGCGAAGATCTGGAACCTGGCGACGGGGAAGTGTATACTGACGCTCGGTAATCAAAACGGGGTAACCATGGCGGCCACGCTCTCGCATGACGGCCAGCCGCTCGCAGTTCTGTCCCACTTCAGGGACAGCTTTCGGCTGTGTCATCCGACAACCGGACACTGCATCCTGAAGGCCGAGGGCGAGGATGCCATATTCTCGCCTGACGGCCAGTCTGTGGCCACCACATGCGGCGATACAATCCTGCTCTATGATCCAACGACAGGCCGCTGTATGCAGACGCTTGGGGGCCATGACGACTATGTCATGTCGGTTGCCTTCGCGCCAAACGGCCAGTTGTTGGCAACGGCGGGCTATGATGGCAAGGTCAAGCTCTGGGACCTGGCGACATGGCGCTGGAGGCAGACGTTGAAGGGCTCTTTCGGGAAGTTCATATCCGTCATATTCTCCCCCGATGGCCGTCTGCTTGCGTTTATATCCGGCAAGGCGGTCCAGCTATGGGATCTGGCACAGGGGGGGTTGATCAAGACTCTTCAAACCCATCAGTTGAGTGTTCGGGCAATCGCCTTCTCTCCTGATAGCCAGTCGCTTGCGTCTGCATCTGGCCAGGCCGTACAGCTCTGGGATATAAAGACAGGGCTCCGGAGTCAAGAGTTCAGTGAGGAGTTCAGTGGCCACAGCTCAAGAGTCCAATTCTCTTCCGATAGACAGTTGATTGCGACTACATCGGACGATGAGGCCTTGAGGCTTTATGACGCGGGGACAGGGCGCTGCATCCTGTCACTCCGGGGCAGACCGTGCCCAATTATTGCATTCCCGTCCAATAGCCAGTCGTTTGCAATCCACCATGGTTGGGATGTCACACTCTACAATGCAGCGACACGGCGCCCCACCCAGAAACTCGAGGGCAAGAAATCAGGCGTCACCGCACTTGTATTCTCGTTCAATGGCCGCTTGCTGGCCTTGATATCGCGGACCCAGTCCTACAGGCGGTTGGAAGAATGGGAGTATATTATGGGGCCCCGGGTCTGCGACGTGATAGATCATCAAGTCGAGGTCTGCGATGTAGAGACGGGGCACTGCACATGGAAGCTCGACTATCGCCTGGAGCGTATCGGCGCCATCGCCTTCTCACCGGACAGCGGGTCGCTCGCATTGATAGCCTGTGACAGAATCAAACTTTATGACCTCGCAACAGGGACTATCACGAGGGACCTCTATGTCAACGTCGAAATCGAAACAAACGGTTCCATCGCGTTCTCGCACGATGGCCGGACGATCGCGGCCGTATGTCGTCATGATACGGTCACGCTCCGCGATCTGGCGTCGAGGACTCGCTCGGAGACGCTCCTGGGCCACGGAGTCGCCATCAGCTCAGTCGCCTTCTCGGAGGACGATCAGATGCTTGCGTCGGCGTCCATCGACGGCGCCGTCAAGATTTGGGCCTTGGCTACGGGGAAATGCACACAGACGTTCGAGTTGGGAACTCTGGTAAATTCTCTGGCCTTCGATACTTCCGGTTCGTGTCTCCACACGAATGTCGGCATCATCGCTCTCGATCCGGATCCCACACGACAGCCTCGCCGGCAAGGCTACGGCGTCAGCCCGGACGGGACTTGGATCCTCCGGGACGAGGAGAACATCCTCTGGCTGCCCCCAGAGTATCGGCCGGGGTGCGTGGGCGTAGCCGGCTCGACCGTCGCCATCGGCTGCCCGTCGGGACGTGTCCTGATTCTCGGGTTCGCGGGCGACGGACATCGAACGGCAACTTGATGAAGAGGCTACCATAGAAGTGGCCATCACCCTTGGGAGGTAATTAGACAAAGCGTGGGGCCATATGGCCGAGAATGTTTGTAGACCTGGACTGGTAGCTCTATAATAAACCTCCTAACCCAAGTTGCCCTCTTCCTTCAACTTATCGGACACAAGCATCAAAGTAGGGAAGGAAGAACGAAAATAGAAGACGTAGCAACTGCTCCAACGGCGAAGCCGCTGTGCTTGAGTACAGAACCCGCAGAACCAGAACACCCATCTCCTCCCTTATGCTTTGCCGCGTCGTCCCCGCCCTCGGTCTCCCTCAAGCCCGAACCGCTACCGGAAACACCCCCACCAAAACTGCCGCCTCCAGAGCCCCATGGGTCCCCGGGTCCCGCTTGCACCCTTTACCCCCGCCGTCCCCACCACCTCCATCTATGGTCGCCGCCGCAGACGTGCTGGTGCAGCTACCTCCTCGTAGTAGCCGCCCCTCCGACGTGCCCATTCCTTCTCGTCGCCGTCGTCGTCACACCGCCCCCGCCCCTCAGCTTGTCCTTCCCGTCAATGACCGTAATTGCCGTCATCCACCGGGCGCTCTCGGCGGCTTGCAGGGCCGTTCGTGTACGCGGCAGCGGCGGCACTCGTCGAAGCGGACTCGCCGAGGGCGCAGAGGTAGGCCCCCATCGTCGCCGAAGTCGATGCGCATGGCCCCCGGGCCGTAGGTCGGCGTCACGCCGGTGAAGTCGTTGCCGCAGTGTATGGGGCGCGGAAGTTCGTCTGGCAGGCGAGGAGGTATTGTGTCTCTATTGGCGCGGCGGTGATGACTGACTCGTAGATGTGGTAGGGCGTGGGGGGAGGAAGACGGTTGTTGTGCTAGGCTTTTGGCCTGTTGGCCCTGTACGAGAGGTCCGGTGGCGGCTAGAAGATAGAATAGAAGGGTGAGGGGAGGCGCCACTGTTGGGGTGAAAACTTAGGGGCTGGGCCTGCGCCTGGCGTGATTGGCAAATTTCGAAGACCTCCTGTCAAGGGCGCCGTGAAGTTGGTCCCTGATAATTCATTTGTTCCTGGTCGTCTATGGTAGCGTGAGGCCTCCTTGTAAATGTACAGTACAGACTTATGGGAAGAGTACCTGGCAAGAGTAGGGCTTGGGTATTAAACGTTGCCTCATGCTTAAGCTGGAAGAGACAGAGCAGAGCTGAAACTCTCACCATCAGAGCTATTTACACATCTGCCGTCTCATACTTGCTCCTGGCTCTGAGTCCCTTCCCCCATCGAAAAAAGGCCCAAGGAACTGGCATGAGAGCCACGGCAATAAATCCAAGCAAGCTAGTTGCCCATCCAATGCCTAGCGTGGTATACACTGGAAAGACACTCGTCAGCAAACGCTCCAATTCAGCCGCGTAATCCTATGAAATCAAGGCGACAGGCTTACTTTGAATGGTGAAGAGGGGAAATGCACCGGCCAGCCCGTAACGCGCGAAGCTATTCGCGCTGGCAGCACTGGCGACTGTCGACCCATGGTATACGTCAGATGTATACTGTATGGTGCTTACGAACACGCAGAGGTTCCCCCAGGCGAACGGCACAATGGCTACAGCAGGGCTCGCCCAGCTTATGTCGCTCCTCGCTGTCCAGGCCAACCAGAAGAGTCCCAGAGGCAACCCGATGCTGCCGATCATGGCCGGGTATAGACGGTACTCTGGAGGCGTCTTGTGCGACAGGTGCCTCCTGGATTGTGGGAGATAGAGAAGGACGTTGCAGATCAGGACGGTGAGCGCACCAAGGAAAC
This sequence comes from Phialemonium atrogriseum, assembly GCF_030411735.1. Taxonomy (NCBI): domain Eukaryota; kingdom Fungi; phylum Ascomycota; class Sordariomycetes; order Cephalothecales; family Cephalothecaceae; genus Phialemonium; species Phialemonium atrogriseum. Next base: position 192,880 of record NW_026848174.1, on the reverse strand, counting down.
ATCCCACGACGATCGAGATGAAAACCAACCCCTGCTGCTCGATGCCGAAGCCGTAAACAGACGAGAAGATGAAGGGAACGGCGGCAAAGAATGTAAAGAGGGTGGCAAATTCGCAGGCGACGTAGAGGCAGATGAGCCCCACGATGGGTTCTGTGACCATCATGTGAAGGGGGCGTATGAGAGCGATGGTGAGGAACATGCCGACACGAGATTTCAGGGGTTGCTGTTTTGGCACGGGCAGGCCGAGCTGCTTCGCCCGGCGGCGCTTCAGGATTGGGTGGTAGGTTTCCCCAGCGGCAAGAGCGGCGAGAATGGCGACGGTGGCAAAAAAGATCAGAGTCCATTGGGTCCAGCGCCAGCCTTTCCTATTGACGACGAAAGAGCCTATGACAGGTCTTTGGGTGTTGATTAGCAGATGGTTATGAGGAGGGGAGGAATGATCGTAAGCAGTCCGTACCCAAGTCCCGGGCCCAGAAATGGCATCAAGATAAAGATGGTCGAAGGGATGGCGCGTTGAGCGGGTTTGTACGTCTCAGTGATGGTCCCCGGTGCAAGTGCGAGGCTGGGGGAGAACCAGAATCCGGCGAGAAAGCGCAGAAAACACAAGGCTCCGAAGTTGTTGGTAAACCCAGCACCCAGGGTGAAGAGTGCTCCTAACGGCATGCTCATGAGGTAGACAGGGTATCTGCCCATCGTCTCTGACAATGGCCCTCCTACGACAGGTCCGAGGCCCAAGGCGAAAACATACATTGATACCGGCAGTATGGACTGGGTGGTTGTGACGCCGAACTCGTGCTGGAACTCGGAATGTGCGGAGCTTGGGAGGGATGTTCCGATGGACCTGCAACTACTAGTTAGTTTTACCCCTTCTATGGCCTAGCCATGGCCCTGACAAATGACCCTTACGCAGTGAATGCAGCAGTGGATAGCATGAACAGCTGAAGTAGCTTCTTCTTATTCGGCCAGTTGTATGGATTATAAGGGTCCTCGTCCCAGTTCCAAGCCGCGGGCGTCTGCTCATTCCCATGCTCCTGATCATGATCCTGCGAGTTGCTCGCGGCAGTCTCAGGGTCGGTGATGGATGGCGACTTGGGTCTCTGGGCTCCATTTTCGAGACGCGCAAGCTCAAACTCGAGACCGCCCCCGTTTTGAGGTTCATGGGCGCCCTGCGTCGTCATATTGCCAATAGGTTTGTTCCCGTCATCGTTACAGGAGAACTGCAGGTTCTTGAATATAAGGGGGAGAGAGAAATTGTTATTCCCGTCCCCTGATTACTCGCATCGCCGATGATCCCGCCCCGACAGTTAGTACTCGGTATTAATTGTGGATGATTTATCAGCGCTACGTAATTTCTCCGACTTACTAATCAGTGCAGTCGGACAAATGACATAAATGGTTTCCGTGCCCGGCGCAAAGTTCCAGCAGTTCTTTCGATTTTCAATCGCCGCGAATATGGACACTGTGATACAAGAACCGGCCAAGAAGCAACGTAACCCCGCAGATGAAGCTCTAAAGGTATGCGGCTAATTATCCCTTTTCCGCACTCTCCTGGCCCGCGACGCCTTAGACTTGGCCCACTCTGCAATTATCGTAATCATGTTGAGGTGCTCACTGCTGGTAGACACGCCGAGAGCGAAATCGCAAGGCCCAAGATGTATTTCGGAAGCGTCGACAGGCGGCGGAAGAAGCGCAAAGGCGGCGGCTTCAGCACCTCGAGGAGGTCGTTGAAGAAATGAGCGGCGTGCTCGTTGGCTTCTGCGATGAGATGCTCGAGAATGAAGAGATTGCGAGGCATCCAGCCCTCATGGCTAGTCTCCAGCGCTCGGCTCATCGGATCCTGGCATTGGCGAGAAGCGTCGACACGGACGGGGTTTCCAAGAGTTCAGAGGCAGATACCATCAACCACGAAGATCAAATTCCACAGCGTGGTTCGAGTTCGATCAAGGAACCTCTTCCGGGCCACGTACATTCCAGCGTGCCGCAAGCATCTCCTAGCTTCGATGTCGAGATAGATAACATGGATAACCACCTCTCGGACAAAACAGCACCTCTCAATCAACGACCATTATCGCCCCAAACTCAACATCTTCTGTGGGCCATGAACCCGTTCCCACTCCGCCTCGTCGAGACAACCCTTTCCCGAGCATACCTGTTCCTCAACGGCGATCTTCATGTACCTATCGAAGAGATCCATCGAGCCTTTGGCACGGTGCTACACCTCCGAACGCGCGAACAGCTCGCGGCACGCATGCAGTGGCTGCTCGGACCAGGGAGGAGTGACATGTACCGAGCGGCGGGGATAACCCAGGGCAGCAGCACCGCCCATTCAAGCGGTACGGAGGCACTGGAGGAGGGTTTCCCACACACGTTTTTATCATCACTGGGGGATCGTATCAGCCGAGGCCCCTCCGACGCAGATCTCGTTCCGGGCTATCCTGGCAACCAGGCCGCGCAGCCCGAGTTTCTTACCGCAGTCGGTGTCCAGAAGCAGCTCGAGGGTCTAGGGGCCAAGATGATTGACCCAGACACGATGGAAATCAGCATCAGCAGCAGCTCCGCATTATCCGGATCTGGCGTCGACAAGCCGGACGTGGCACTTGGCGCCCCTCCGCTGCTGCACAGTCCGAGGCCAAAGGCTTCGGCACCCCTGATAATGCGGCTAAGCGTATCTCTCCTAACAACCAACCTAGCTCACGTAGCTGTGTGCCTCGGGAAAGGACCTAGGTATCCGCGATGGGAAATGGGACGGGCGGTACAGGCGTCGGTGACACTGGTTCGTGGTGGTGAAGGTGTTGCGAGACAATAATACTTAAGACACGGGTTACTGTGATGTTGTCAAAGAGTATTGGCTATATTCCGCGTTTCAAGTGAGGTGAGTGTATGGATGTTGACCAGCGGAACCCGTTTTAGGCCAAGGAGACATCGGGAAGGAAGTCGGGCAGCTATCAGATATCCGACTAGCCCATATGTTCCTCAGATCGGCGGCGGAGGGGCTTAGAAGGGCCGCAGGGAGCCACTGTTTATATTATACCTGAAGATTAGAAGCCTGCTCCTTAATAATGGGACGTACATTTCCCAAAAAAAACGACACCGACGGGACTTCGCAGAAGACGGGCTCGGCACGGACCTCGTGACACATGGTCCAACATTATTTATTATTCCTGCTTTCCGAACCCTCGAATGCGAACCTTACTCCTCTAGCAGTTTCGTTACATTCTCGAAATCATCGGCTCCTTACGGCGACATATTCATCACGCTCAATTTTGAACTGGCCCTCTCTAAATTAGCAAGACACAGACGACACCTCAAAATTTTCACGAGACTCTCCCACCAACGTACCTGCCATGCTTCTCCTCCAGCTGCCTCCAGAGCTTCCCCTCTACATCCTAGACTACTTCGGCCCGGAATTCTTCCTCCAAGACATCTGCCGCCTGACTATTTCGAAGAAGTGGTATGACTTGGGCTGGAAGATCCTCGTCGGGGATCTCCAGCTCACCGCGACGTCCCTCGGAATGTTCACGCGGGACGAGGCAGTTCTCAGACGGAGCCAGCCCCACATCGCCACACTCGAGCTATTTCTTGAAGGATACGAGGATCGAAGGCCATTGTTGCCAACCGACCGTCGTGGAATACGGCCTGATGACACCGACGCCGTTGACGGATGGACTGTTAATCTAAACTCATCTCTGGCAAAGCTGGCTGCTATGCTGCAACGATGCCCCGGCATGCGGTGTCTAAAGCTCAAAGCGAGACCCGAACGCCCTGGTCTGGGTCTGCGCCGGCAGGGATACTTGATGGTAAAGCCTCTGGGTGACCTTCTCTCCCTCCGTCATCTGACCAACTTTGCATTTCGACACTGGGGGCTCTATCCTCAGAGCCAGGCATGCGATCCTGGTATACATCTCTGTCGCTCGATCAATGCTTTGCTTCGGTCGTTGCGACGGCTCCATTGCCGAATGGATAGCATATGCGAGAGTCTGCTGGAGCTCCCACCGCACGATACGCCCCTGAACCTCGAGGAGGTTATCATCAACTTAAGCCTCTCCGAGCTGTCGGACGCAATTACATCATACCGTTATCCCAACCGCTGTCAGCCCATCCCAAGTGAGACTTTCTTGCAGTTGAAAGAGGCTATCGAGAACCAGGCAACGACACTCTTACGCCAAATGAGCAACCCTCGGATGGTCAGGGTTATATCGCACGAGGTTCCATCTCTCGGTATATCCGCATTTGACGCCATGACGGGACAACGGGTTCGACTGGGAGATGGTATAGAATGGGATGCTGATGGGGAAGTGGTGGACGAGAGTGACTGGGAGGACGAGACGGACCTATTTTGACAACAACTCACCCGCCACTCCCGAGATTGCTTTCTAGTTTTCTTCTTGTGGTATCTGCTCCCTTCTGTTGGATATAAAGCTGTAACAAGCGACGACTATGATGATGTACAGTGGCTATAGACAAGGCAGAATCCGGTCTCAGGGCCAGATATGTGTATGATAGGTACACAAGACAGGTACAAAATAAAATCTAGTAGATGTATGCTTCCCCGTACACACCCACGAGTTGTTTCTACATGACATTATCTCCGTAGATCAAGCGGACTACTAATCATCACCCATCCCACAGAGCACGATGTGGAAAGCTATAGGTGCATCGATCAGTAATATCAACTGGCTTGGACCCGAAGACGTCGGAGAGGAGTGCTGATGAGCTGTTATCAGCTGAGGACTCCGTCTTCTCTAGATGTTGCAGGTGTTTGCGGATGAGAGACTTGAAGGTGCGGATGTTCTCGTTTTGCCGGTCAGAACCTGCGGGAAACGTGATGAATTCTGGGAAAACAGCCAGGCGCTCCATTGGAACCGTCTGTGCCTGGTTCCAGTCCATGACGCCCGTCAAATTAAACTCATCGTCGAACAGGAGGTTTCCGTGATGTAAGTCGAGGTGACAGAGAGGAAAGGGGCCATGGACTTGGGCTTCAATGATGATGTGGGGTATAATTAGCTGTTTTTAGAACCAACAGCGGCCCTCCACTCTGGATCGTGAGGATGATCTTTGAGAAGGCGTCTATTGTCCTCTATTGTCCTCTTGCTGGTGTGCGTAGAACATTCCAGTGACGTTTGGGGAGTTGATCTAGACGACGATGTATTGTCGAGGCCGAGGGGAATGACTTCGAGGGGACCGTCGCTGTTTTCACCACACCAAAGCCGGCCGAGATGATTAAAGGCCAACCCTTGGAGTTAGAATACGACTTCTACTAGTTGCCTTGCGACTGTTGACAGGTACTCAGGCGGAACTTCTGAAACAATTGGACGTCCAAGAACCCGCCTAGCCAAGTGCTCCATGAGAAAGTAGTTCGTTGGATGGTGAGAGTGAGGCATCATAAGCAAAGTCTTGCGGGACCGGTATGATTGTCCGGTTCTTGACTATCCTCATTGTCGTGATCTCACTCAGCAGGTCCATGGCAGTGTCGCGGGCTTGGGACGCGTCTACTGTGATGTGCTAGATTCCCGCTGGTTGACCCACTCAGGGATGGATGTAGCTAGGCCTGCTTTTGGCAGTAAAATGAGCTATTCCTGCGTGGCCAAGGAAGAGCTACAGGGGCACGGAATCTGAGGTACTTGACAATTCCCCGCGTGGATTCCTTCCATTCTTGCCTTTCCTTTTTTGGTACGCTTCAACATATATAGCCCAATGAGGATACGTTGCCCACACTCACTATCGATAATATAAGTGGGTACAATTAGAGGGTAATTGGAGTTCTCCGTTTGCCTCGCAATTGCCAATACAAATGCTGCCGGTCCTTGACTCCAGACCGTCAAACCCAGTCCAGCTGGCACGTGCACGTTCGGCTGACATGGCGCAATGTGGGGGAAAGCATGGTTGGCGGGGAGCCACCGCGGTGTTGGTTGGCGGGGTGCTTACTATCTGCCCAGCTGGCGTTAACGGGACTGGAACGCGAGACATCTACTTCATTCCGTCCTGTCCAACTCTCCTCCATGTAAATTATCAGGGTTCGTATACTCGATATTCTTGGAGCATATTTCAAGTCGAGCTCTTCCCCCGCAACACCCAGCTCACACCGCCAATCATGGCTGCAATCATGGCACCCGTCCCCCGCATCTTCTTCTGCGTCATCGAGCCCCTCGTGGTAGGCTTCGCCGCCCTCGGCATCATCCACAACCCAGCCAAACACTCCACAGGGCTGCTATCCTACCTCCCCCCCCCCCCCAACGAGGTCGCCGACACCGAGAAGCTCGCCATCATGGAGCTGGGCAACATGATGCTCCTCATCGCCGGCCTGGTCGCCATCATCATGTGGACCAGCCGGGACCCGCGCACAGTCCACCTCACTGTCGCCGCCATGGCATTGGTCGATATACCACACTGGGGCGCAGCCATTTGGGTGTTGGGGTGGGAGAGATTGGTCAACTTCGGAAGCTGGAGCCCGGAGTTGGTGACACAGATGGTCGGGCCGCTGGTTACCTTCACCTTCAAGGTCGCGTATTTGATGGGGTGGCTTGCGAAGGATAGGGTTCCGACTGGGGAGAAGAAGAAGGCGTGAGCAGATCTTCTCGTTGCGTCTACAGCTTGGTGGACGGGGACATGTGTGCAGTCGGCAGGGGTTGGTTGCTGCAACCCCGAAGAGATTCCCTTTTAATTACATTTCACATCCGCTGTGATCTATGGCCAGTTCTCATTTTCTGGTGTTGATGGCAGTACAGTGTTCCTTCCTGTCTCTTTAACGCTTCCCAGCTCATCGAATCATCGTCGTCCAAATCGCTACCGAGAGAGACTCTATCCTCGACAAAGTCGTAGGCAGGGGCAAGACAGCTCATCTGCCCTGAAAACCGAGCTGATATAGCTACAGTCGCCACGCGTGAGGCACCTGGCCTGGTCGGCCACTAACACGCAGCTCGAGCGGCCTGGTGTCGCTGAATCTCGGGTGGTCCGGCTCATCCGGTGCCGCTACCAGGTGGCAGAGTGGCCGACTCCGGGGCCCGTATAATCCTTGAGAAGCCCGCACCTCTTGATGTGGCCCACGGCTTCTTTCCTCGGCTCGTTTTTGCAGCAGCGGAACATGATATGCGGAACCGATTGTTCCTGAGTCTGAGTCTCGCCAATCATGGTCTTGAAGGGTTCCGCGTTACAGCCCTTGACTTCCCAGCAGTTGTACTGTACTTCGCCTTGAATTCCCGCGGAAAGTTCCTACGACCGACCCTGCATCGTGCCATTTCGGCTGTGTATTCCGGGGGAACGCGATTCTGTTCATTGTCTCATCGAAAATAGCATCATGTCTCGCGCCCCTTGATGCCTAGAGCGCCAAGGCGACAGAAATTGGACCGCAGGTGTAATCCGTAATCAGTGTATTTATGCGGCAGTGGCAAATGCAGAATTTGCTCGGCCACATGTTAATCTCCGAAGCTTTACTTGCGGTTGGTCACAGTTGTCAATCTGCCTTGTGTACTTGCCTTCCTAGGTTGTAAGGATCTTTACGCTAATCCGTATTATTTAATTAATTCTAGCCCTGTGAGGAACTCGATCCACGGACAGGGGCCGGAGTTGTTGCCGGCTAAACCGAAGGAGTGGCTGAGCTCGGCGTGTGACTGGCTGGCGGTGCCGCCAAGAAGACCAACTCGGGGATCATTGCGGCACAACCGAGTCTTCGGGCTTCCTCCTCTCTTCTCATAGGTAGAGAAGGGATAAGACCCGATTGTTTACAGTGACGTCAAAAATATTTGGCGGCCCAGAACGCCTGCCCAGAACGTCTGCCCAGGCACCCCTGCCTGAAGGAACAAGCTCTTGTGGTAGTGCCCAACAGCCTGTTTTAAGATACAAATACGCGACATTTGTCTTGGCATAGGCAGACGAGGGAGCATATAACCTCTTGGCTTCCGCGACGAAATGCATTTCCACTCCCCAAATCTCAAGCTAAGAAATAGGCCCACGAAGGAAGTTACCACATCGCACCTCATTGGAATATCAACAAATACGATGCCTTCTTTCGTCGCCATTGCCGCCGCCGCCCTGGTGGGCCTCGCAGTTGCACAAAACAACACCACAAGCTCGGGCAACACTGTCAACCTTTTCATCAACGACGGTCTACACGGTCGGGCTGAATATGCCGCCTCAATCGTAAGCGCCTGCGGCGACCAGACCGTCTATGCCATCCGCTGCACCAGTGCAAACGTGCCGGCAGAGACATGCGGCCCCAACGCACCGGTTCGTACAAACCAGTCTCCCCTGCCCCCCGAAGCACACAATAGCTAACCAGACACAATAGATACTGACCTTGACGGAGGGCCCGTCCGACTACATCATCAGCGTGGTCAGCAAGACCAAGACGGCCGGCCACTCTGCTACGGTGACGCTGGGCGAGTCGTGCGTCCTGGACGGAACAACGGCCGCGTCCTGCTCCGGCGAATTCACCTTCATCGTGGACAAGACGACCAGCTCGGTGGCTGTGTCGACAGTGCTCACGGGTACCGACTACCACCGCTTCGACGTGGCCATCACCGGCGGCGCCGAAAAGACCGCCAGCGCGACCGGAGAGTGCAAGGCCAACGCCGCGCCCGCCGGGACCAGCGTCAGGATGGTGGCTGGTCTGGGCGCCGTGCTCGCGGTCGGTCTTGCGGGGGTGCTTTCTTTGTAATTGGGTGCTTTGCGGGAACATCGGGGGAAGGGGAAAGGCTGGAGGATAAGGAGGCGCGGCTTTAGAATTTCATGATATCCATCTACGCACAGAGCCAAATCTTCTTGCAGTGGCTCGTCGGAATCTAATATAATATAATCCAATGGGCTCTAAATATTTCTGTGAATTCCAAATAATGTCATCAACGCTTTGAGTTCTAAATCACTTGGCTATCTCGTAGGTAGGGAGGGGGTGGGGTTGAGACTTGACCGTCCGAGCAGATGGGCGAACTTATATGTGGCAGCAGTTTCGTGTTTGCGAATACGAAGTCGACGACATCATGGAAAAGGCAACTATCCAGATGCCTCCCACCTTGCAGTTTGCCAAGCATATTACAAGCATAATTTGATATTGCTCTGGGTTAACTCGCTTGCTTGATATCGAACTCTTCTACAGGTCATATTAACAATATCTACCCAAACCCCCCTTCGCCTAGGTACGCAGTTCAGTGCCAACATAGCTCCCAGAGCCCTCTCGTTCCTACATTCCCTTCAAATGATGGTCGAGAAAGTTATACGCCTCAGCCTTCACAGCTTCTGGGAAACTATGCCCTCCGGGGTAGACAACGGCTTTGAAGTGGTCGGGAACCCCCTCTTGAGCGTAGACATCCTCTGCCCTTCTCGCTATAGAACGTACTCCATCGATGGGGAAGAGCCAGTCAGTCTCACCTGCGGTAAGAAGGAAGGCGCGAGGGGCAATTTCGCAGAGCAATGCGTCGAGGTCACAGGTTTCCAACAGCCCGGGGATATACGCTGCTCTGTTGTGGTTGATCCCATCCCGAACAATCGTGTCTAGCAGACCAAAGCCACACGACGAGACTGCTACGCGCACGCGAGAGTCGTACCAAGTCAGCCATAGTGCTTCCTGGCCGCCGAGAGAATGACCGATCACACCGACCCGAGCAGCGTCTGTGTTGGGCAATGAAGCCAGTACGTCGAGGGAGCAAGAGAGGTCGTGTAAATATTTCGTCTGGAGGCAAGAGCCACGGAGAATGCGCTTGGTGAACTCGAACTGCTCATATTGAATGCCGTCCAGGGCACCCTGATTCCGATGACGGACGTCTTCCGTTGGTCTTCGATCCTCGAAGCAAAGCAGGTCGGGACATAGGACGACGTAACCCCTCCTGCAGAGCTCCAAGCCGTAGTGGAAAGTGCTATCCCCGAGAGTCCCAGCTGGTTCGGACTTTCCTAGATGGAACTGGCCCGCATGCTGGTGAATCGCGAGGATAACGGGCCATCCATCTTGAGGGCTGGCGCCCTTGGGGGTGAGGAGCCACGCAGAGATGCGTTCGCCGTCTTCGACAGCATATATGGCCAATGTACGCGTGTGATCTTCGCAGTCCGTTGTTGTCTCAAGGACAACGTCTAGCGCCACACGTTTGGGGAAGCGACCAAGTTTTGCGAGGACTTGCTGTCGGAAGTCTGAGGTCGCCATCGTTGTACTATATGGGCAGAAATGTGTGGTTTGTTGCAAAACTTCAGAGACGCAATTTGTTCAGATTTTGCTGAGAATTGTGTAGACTCTTCCTTGCGTTAGCTAAACTGTAGTTGGGGTTACAAATAAACTGCCAAGTGTTGCTGGATGTTCCACGTGATGGATCACGTGGCCCCCCATACAACACCATTTCAGCAGACCTGTCCCTGGCCACACCACCTTTGTATGGGGACACCTGTCAAAAGCCCTCCGGCCCGGTACCAGCTGTGGCGCACAGACCCTAGGCATAACCGCCTCCCAATCCACAACTGGCCATACCCCCATTGTGCCCCCTTTTTGCGATACTAACCGTCCACATGTTCGGATAATACGACAGCGTCGTACTACTCACCATCTCTGGAGGCTCCTTCCTCCCCAGCACAACCATGCAACCAGCCGAAACAGCAACCTCGCCATAGGTGTCGCCGGTTCGCAAGAAGGCGGTAGAGAGGGAGGGTGAGCCCTAGGCTGCAGGTAAGAGGCGGGGGGCGGCGGCTTTGGTGCGCATTATTGTACCGCTGTGGTAGAGCCGGAGGGAGGTGACGGGATTCTTTGGCGGGCAGAGTAAGGCGGGAAGACGTAGATAGCCGCCGATAGGTGAAGATGAAGGCGATGGTTGTGGAGCTGGTATGGGTAGCGGATAGGAGGATCTGGGGTGCTTTCTCCTTCCACTTCGGATCGATTGGTAAGGCGATTCGGCGGCAACACCATTCTTAGTAGAGCTGACGGTGTAAACCCCGTTGAATGCACCGTGTGACAGAACGCGATGGTGCAGCGGCTTGAGCGGTTGGTGATGCTAGTCCTGCTTTGACCAAACTACCCGACAAAATCCGAAACCTTGCGTATGTGGCGTGTGTGAAGTGTCCAATGGAATAGCTAGGCCGTGAATTAAGCTTCAAAGACTGCTTGGTACTTGATGAGTCCGGCGGGGTCTTTACTTTTCGCGTGTGAGCCCCTTGTGTCACTGTGTGTTTAGTCGAGAGTAGCTTCTACATCTCGCAACTGCGCCCGGATGAGATCGGAGAACCGTTGGATCTGTTGCCTATTGAAAGGGACTTTTTGGCCAACCATCCGCTCTACTGTTACGAAGGTACCTCTGATGAAATCCGCGATTACGCCCAATGAAGAAAGCCACTTCTCGTGGCATCTAAGGGATACTAATTATGCCTCCGTTGGGTTTGAACAACCAAGTTACAAGGAGCACCCTGCGACGCACGGGCAGCGAAAGGGGTGTATCACACCAAAGCCGTGCGAGGCAAGGGCAAACGGTCACCAGCGGTGAAGCACACTACTCTAGTTTCCACCTCAACCTTGGGTACCTAGCCAATGTATGGCTGTATACATGCGTATGGCGCCCCTCCCAGTCAACATCTAGAGGCCCGTGCGAAAACGCTTCCTCTGCACGCGGCGTAGCCGCTGACTCCACGCGGTTCATCATCTGGCCCTGCCAATCATAAATAGCGACAGCGGCTGGCCATGTCGGGCCCGTTAGGTACCCCAAAATGCCTAAGACCTGGAGACCCACACTTGAGAGCATCCATAGGTTGCGTAGAACTTGCATCTTAGCAGATGACTGGATGGGGTGTCAATCCTCGAGGCTAATATTTGAAGTCTACTACATTAGATACGCGCCGGTCCGGGTGGAGCTGTCCGTGGCTGGACCCCCCCGAGGATCTAAAGATATATTCACGGCCAATCAAGGAGCTCAGAGAAATACAGTGAGCATTGTGAGACACTCTCTGGTCCCCAGCAACGATGATTGGCTCCACTCAGCCAGTCACTCACTTGCCCTGTGTCAGCGGCAAACATATCTACAGTGGCTTGTGAGTCCTTGCACCTCTCTTGGGCCTCAGGAACAAAGGAATGGTGGACTAGTTAGGACTCTGTGGACCACTCAAAGACAGTAAATAGGAGGCAGTCTCCCTTTCTTCTGAGGAGCAGAGTCCAGCGGTTAAAGTGATTGTATTCTCCGCCAATTTATTAATAGGGGCCTTCTGGCTACCTGCTAGACCGCTCTGATACATCTTCGTCGTTCGCTGTGTATTTGAGGCTCTGATATTCGTTGCTGTGTACTTGAGGCTCTGATATTATGGGGGATCATCGAACCATCTCTCCTGGCGATATTGGTAATGAGGTTTCCAGCAATCAGAAAGTTTACCACCCATCCAATCCAAACAACTGTCCATGTGGCCGGTACATCCTCATGTCAGCCATTTGCGGTCATCAATACGCTGAATACCCGTTCCCCTGTGGTGCTAGGAGAACGGCTTTAGAAAAGATCGGATTCTGTCGAAGCACAGCCCCCAGGAACCTGGTCGATCAACCCAGGGTTAATGAGCGCTGTCGACACTGTTCATTGCTGGCGTAGGTCCAATTACTCGTTGATCTAAATACACGACTGACGAGGGCGTGCGATTTTAGCTTACACAACGAAGAAGCTAGGGGCCCCCTTGCGCAACGCGATCAACCATAATTGCACCTCATCGACTCCCTGGCACCGGAAAAGCAAACAAATACTGGTGGCACCAGGCTGCCAGTGCGGTGGATGAAGAGAAGTTGGGGCCTACGGGCACCATCCCGGGCCGATGTGGGCCGCCGGGTGACCCGACTCGAAGCTCGGCCGAGCCGGCCCGAAGAAAACCGGCGACGAGTCACGTGCAACGGCGTTTTTCGATTGTATTGAATGCTGATAGCGACTGACGCCTGGGTCTTGCCAAGGTATTAGCGCAGTGCTACCCCACTCCAGCAATCCCGAGGTCGAAGTGGGACGAGATCGCGAGGGGATTTGTTCGGCATCTCCAGCGAGGCCAGAACAGTCCCTCAAGGACCAAGAGGGCAAAGATGGCGTCTGATAACGAAAAGGGCAGAAGATACAGCCGACGAGCCTCGATGACTTGTGCTAATCTGTCGGGATAGACGGTATTTGAAGAGGGGATTTCGCATGTGGGATGGGTTGTGAGGCCTGCAAAATGGGCGGGAAGACATGTTCACAGCTGCACACCATAACGGGACGAGAACTGAGGACCCTGGGCGGCTTGCTTCTGAGAAAGAACTGAACGACTGGGAGTGGAAGATGGAGAGACTCTTCGCACGTAAGTACACGGACCCTCTATGAATTGGATTGATGCCATCTGCCGAAGATAGACGACTCAGATCCAACCTAGGCAGAACCACCCCACTTTGCGCATTATAAAGGACACAGCTTCATCCCCCCACATTGCGGCACGCCGCGATTTCCAGCATTTGATACAGAAGTCAGCTCATATCGGTTCTCGACCACCCAGCAAACCCGAAACTCTTCCCAGAAACATAAGCTTTCGAGCTGCACACATCAGAATATGACGGTCAAGGGTCGCTTCGCTCTGTCGAGGGCGTCGGTGAGCGATCTTCCCGAGATATCGCGACTGCAGTACAAATGCTTTCCCCAGTTCATCCGGGAGATCTTCATGGGATGCAAGACCGAGGCCGACCTTCCCCGCATTATAAACAAATACACCGCCATCATGAGCGAAGACCTGCATGACATCTGGATCAAGGTCGTCGACACAAAAACGGGCAAGATCGCCGCTGCCAGCAATTGGAAAATCCACCCAAACGGCGCGTCCGCATCGTCCGACGACCAGCCGGCCGAATGGCTGGAAGGCGAGGAGCTGGAGAAGTCCAGGAAGACCCTGGAGTCCCTCAACGAGGCGCGGAGGAAAGCAAACCCGGGAGGTTATGTCCGTGAGTATCCCTCCCCTCCCCTCCCCATGTTTTGACCATCTCGTAGCGGCGCTGACTCCTCAACGGCCCCCAGACCTCCACATATGTTTCACGGATCCGGACTACCGTCGCCAGGGCGCGGGAGGCATGATGATGCAGTGGGGCTGCGATGTGGCCGACCAGCTGTTCCTCCCCGGCTGGATCGAGGCCTCGCCCGAAGGGAATCACCTGTATAAGCTCCATGGCTTCTACGACTTTGGTAGCGCTGCGGGGGGGCTTTCGGGGACAAACATGAAGAGGGACGCGAGGAAGACTGTTATACAAGGGGGCAAGCCTTGACCCACCCAGCTGCCGGATATTGAACGTGTTTTTATATAGTATTTGCTCGCGGCCTACCTTATGTACAAGAACCATGCGGAGTTCTCCAGACCTCGGACCACTCACTGTTCAGCCCTCTCCCACCCAAGCAGGCCTAGAGACACTGCGAGTACCACTGGTTCGAAGCCCTGCACGTCCCCTGCGAGCAGCAAGTAGGGCCCGTCCATCCCTCACCGCCGCATTGTCCCCACATGGCAGAACACCCAGCAGGAGGGGGGGTGGTGCCGCCGTTTCCGCCGCCGTTTCCGCCGCCGCCGCTGGACCCGCTCAGCTTGCTCTTGACAAAGGTGAGCGCCGCCTGGCCGTACTTGTTGCCGTAGCCCTGGTGCGTGTTCTGGTCGTTGCCGGTGCAGCAGTACGGATCCGCCGCGTCGCAGTAGGACTGGATCTTGCTGGCCGAGGGGCAGGTGAAGCCGGCCGGCCGAGGGTCGAACTACCATTTTGCTTTGGTTAGCATATCTCGGGCCGCGTAGTTTGCGTTAGAAGGAAGGGAGGGGCTTCCGTCTCATCTTACCCCTTGCGCCGTGCATGTGCCGACGTTGTAAGGCAGGCCCCTGATGTACCGGGGATCGCCCATGAAGATGGCCGCCTTGATCATGTTGACGGCGCTGGCAGAGATGGGAACCGCGGGGTTGGAAATGCCGGCTCCAGAGTCGCCGCCGCCGCAGAGGGCGTTATCCATGATTTGGCCACCCTGTCCGGACAGAATCCATCAGTATACCTTCTCCATATCCCGAGTAATAGCAGCGCGGGGGAAGGTAACTGACCTGCGAGTAGCCGACCAAGACGAGCTGTGTGTCGGGACACCTGCTGTTGAAGCTGTTGACGGCCAAGGCGACGGCGGCGGTGCCCTGGTTGGCCGAGACGCCGTACTCGATGCCGCCACACGAGGCCTGCCCGCCACAGGCCGGGTAGCTGATGGCCTCGGAGGTCGAACCCGGATAGGCGGCGAGGATCAGGTTGACGACAGTGCCGGCCGTGCCGTAGCCGGGGGCCACGGTGGTCTCGCGGGCGCCGAAGACGTGCACGCCCGGGCACGACTGTCGCGCCTCGAGCTCGATCGGAGACGCACCCACGGCCAGCGAGTGGGCCAGGAGGAGGAGGAGGAGGGCGCTCTTGGGGTTGGGCCACATGTTTGCGACGTTGGGTTTCCGGGTACGATGGATGTCTTGATGTCTGAGGAGGCTTGGGTTGTGTGTCTTGGGGCGATAGATCTCCGCGTGAGTCCTACCGTTATTATATAGGCGGGCCCCATCGCGACGGGGCCCTCGTCTGTGGGCTATGCTTGGTTTGCCACTTTACCTCGAATTTACCATGTTGCATTCCGTTGGCCCATTGGAGGGCTTTTGGGGAGACTATCCACACGAGACGTGAGCCTCCTGCCATCGTGGCCGCCATCCAATTTTAGACCCTTGCGCCAGGCGCCGGGTCATTGTGGTTCTTCGTGATAGTCTCTCATCCCAGTGCCAGTCAGTGGCTGACTTCTCCGTTGGCCCGAACTGTAAATAACCCGGTTTGGAGGAGGCGTTGGAGACGGTTGATGGCGAGAATGTCATGTTGCAGCCAAAGCCCGGGGAAACGACAAAGGGGGATAGGGCCGGAGTAAGGTGCATACACCATACCTTGAGAGGGTCGCTTCTGGAACCCAGAACCCGGGAAAGGTGAGCTGTGCAATATCAACCCATGAATTTCAGCCTACAGTACAGGTCCATGTGGGGAGTGGGGATTATTTAGGCTGATTTCGGCCCATGCACGGGGGACGTTGCAGTGATCGGAGGCTCTCGGCCGCCTCTAACCTTGAATGGGAACGCTGGGTCGGCATGCTTTCCGTCAACCGATTTGGAATCTTCAGCATTTCCACCACCCCCAAGTTTTCCTGGGATGGGATCATGACGACCTAGCGATGGTTTGGGGTTGTTATCAAAGAGCATTAGGATTCTGACATGCTATAGGAAGACTGGATTCGAACCTACCTAGTTTGGGGCCTCCCAAGATCAACAGCTGAGGCGATGAGTATGCTTGTCGTGGGATCCTGCGTAAATGTCATGTTCTCCCGAATGGCTATCCTTGGTGTCTAATTCATGGTCTAATGAGATGACCAAGGCGCATTCCTCCTCGCCGACCAGCATATTGGATTGGTGTAAGAGACAAACAGGGCCGGATTCATCGTCTTATACTCGTCGTTGTTCTCGATATCGTCATCCTGGCCAGGGCTTCTGGGAATCGATGCTGGTGTTGGTCGGTAGCGAGCGGATCGTCATAGGCGGTAGACAAACCTGGGTCTGAGGCCACCTGGCTCAAGGCCCCCGAGGAGGATTCTGACGGGCCAAAGGAAGATTTGGATCCAAAGCCGCCTGGCTTGGGCTTCTGAATATCGAGGGTATAGAGGATCGAGATATTGTCGCGAGAGACTTTGCGGACGTCGGGGGCTGACGCAGAGGAGCACACTGCCCACGCCGCCAGGAAACACTGCCTAATTACCTGGCGTTGGTCAGTCGTCTTTGCCAACGAAACATCTTCCGGGCGATCGAGATCCCGACTCCCTTCTGACAACAGCTGCTTCCACGCCCCGAAAGTCGCCCACCACCACAGGCGCCGGGCCACCGGAGGTTCAGTCTGTGCATTGGAGGTGGGAGAATAGGTGAGGTAGGAGGGCTGGGATTGTCTTCTGGGATATCACATACCTGTACTTGTTTTTACCTGAATCTTTTGATTTGTCTTCCACAATCATGGATCTTTCTGTCTTTATATCAGGGTTTAAAGCGTGCTTTGATCTTGTGTTGTCCAAAAAGCTATCTACTGTCACAAGTCTTCACTGTCACCTATTCACTGTCACATACTGACATAATACAATTGGTCCACTCCAAGTTCACCTTGAGTGACGTAGGGCTTGAGGTGAAGCTGGCCTCCATTCACTACCTAGGGCTAGCTTAGTGAATAGAAGCCAGCCTTGTAGTCTAGGCCTGCGAAGCGAATTGTAGATTTCGCTCCAAACAAGGTTCGCAGCCGTGACCGCCGGAGCTGAATTTTCTTCTCTTCCTCTTCCTCTTCCTCTGACAGCCAAAGTCTCCAAATTGGCGATATTCAACCACGTCGATTGCGTCCTCCTCATCTAGTCCTGACGCTCGCTCGCCTGCCTCCTGCTAAGTCAGTCAATCATGGCCTCCGGCATGGAGCCAAATCACGACCAGGCTCTCCAGATAGAGCCTGACCAGGAGGAAGCTGTCCTCCTAGTCACCTCGTTTTACCGTCACGCTTTTGACAGGCAGGTCACTCAATTTCACCCTCTCAAGCACGCTCCGGTTCGCCAATCCCTTGCGCAGCCTTTCCCAGCGATGCCCACCTCTCCCTTCGGCGGCATGGAGCGCCTCCCCGTCGAGCTTACCACGGAAATATGCCAATACCTCGACATCCAATCCTGCTTCCGACTTCGCCAGGTTAACAGGTTCGCTCGGGAGGTCGTGTCTTCGCTGCCTGGATACCAAGCTGTTGCCACCCATGGCATGGATACCCTCCACGCTGCTCTGCGGACGGGTGTTGCGACACGCCTGAACATATCCGACGTCTACAACGTTCTCTGCACCATGGAATGTGCTATTTGCGGCGCCTTCGGCGGATTCATCTACCTGCCTACCGTCACACGGTGCTGTTTCAGCTGCCTCCGAACATGCCCTGAATCCCTGAGCACTGTCACCATCTTCGCGCTCTCCCAGATCAGCGGTGTATCTTTCAATCGCCTGACCCGAGTACTGCCAGCGCTACACACCATCCCGGGCAACTACACCCATACCGGCCAGTACTTCAAGGCACGCCGCCACGTGGTGAATAGATTGGCAGCCATTGACACCCTGCGCTCCCTCGGCCTCGGGAATGGTGTCACCGCCCACCGTGAGGCTTCCAAGGATTGCGCTTTCAGGTTCATGTCGTCAACTCCTTTGCCATACTTCGACCCGGCAACTGGGCAGGTCGACCGCGGCATCAGCTGCAAAGGCTGCCAACTTGCCTTGGAGAGGAGAATGGAGTTATATTGGGTCTACATGAACCATGACGCTCCCAATGAAGCGTTCACGAAGAGGGGTTTCCTGGACCACTTCCACGCGTGTCCAGAAGCAAAGAAGCTCTGGATTGCCAGTCACGGAGGAACTATCGCCATCGAGGAGCCCAAAGCCACGCGTCCAGGCGCATTCATGAGCGAACTGGACTCCGACGGCAACCCCAGAGAGGATTAAAGCTCAGCCCGTCCGCTGCCATCAACAACTCCCCAACCCACCTCAAACGCCGCCCGCTTCGAGCGGGACATCCCCTACATCGACCCCGAACCAGGTTCATGCGCGCGCATCGACGCCAAGGGCCGCATCATTGGGATGCACTGGAGGAGGTCGACGGCCGGTTTGCTGGGATCAACCATTTCGAATCCGCAGCGTGGCCTTGGGAATTCTGCACCATCTCGGCAGGAACAGACGGTCTTTGAAGAGCAGCCGAGAGAGGAAATGGGATACTGGGGGAGGAGAACGGATCATCACAGGATGGCGACGGTTTATTGCGTCCGAGTCATGTACATTTATTCACAACCTGTGTCCGCGACGGGTTAAACAGAGCTTTGTCTGGAGCAACTAATTAATGATCAATCGCCGTAATCTCCATTTGTCGTTCAATGTCGCATTCCATCAAGACACCCGGCGGCAAAGGTGAACCTTACCCACCACAACGACAACGAAGACACCAGGCGGAGGTCATGTCTCCACAACCTCGCTTACCTCAACGACTGACTATGTTTGCGTTAGTCTTGCTGCTGAGGGTCTCCAAGAGAAGTCTCATCACAATTGGGAAGAAGACATACCGCGCCTGCTTCACTCTTGGCCAAGAGCGATTTGCTCTCGTACCGGACAGACCCAGCTTCTCCACTGCCACCCTTCTTCACATATTCCAGATACTTCGGGGCGCCGGGGTAGTCAGTATTGTCTGCAACAGCAACAGATCCCTTTCGGAAGAGCTTCAGCTCTTCGCACAACCTCAGATCAGGCAAGTAGAACTTTTCCCAATGGTCGAGAAACACCATATCCAGCTGCCCCTCCTTGACCTTCCCCTCCGCGTACAGCTTCTTCAGCGAGTCCGACCCGGGACCCTCCAGAACAGACACCACATCGTCAAGGCCGGCCAGCTCGAGGAGATCCCGCGCCGTCTGCACCAGCTTCGGGTTCAGCTCGCAGGTGTAGACCCGCACCCCACCAGCGGCGTCCGCGCCGTTCAGCTCCTTCAGGATGGCGCCCCACGCCAGGGCCGAGGTGCCGACGAAGGTGCCGAACTCGACGACGAGCTTGGGCTTCGGCTCCAAGGCGGCCAGGACGCCGCGCACGACGTCGATCTTGGGCCGCCGGAAGAGCATGGGGAGCTGGATGCTGGTGGCGAACTCCTCGATGGCCGCGATCAGCGTCCATGGCTGGCCGCGGAACCGCTCAGCTGGGAGAGAGAGGATGTGCTCGTGTAGCTTCGCCGCCTTCTCGTTGGCCTGGGTGCGCTTTGTTGCGGTGGGGTGTGGTTAGCTCGTCGGTCTCGGGGGGTGGCGGGGGGCACGTGATTGAGACTCACGAATTTGGAGACTGCGTCTGACTCCATTTTTGGCTTGGATGTCTCAGGGTATGTTCTGGTTCTAGTTTGGAAGTTAATTAACTACGATCTCTCTGGAAGTTGTCGAACGTGTTCTGCTTTTGTAGTTCCCCAGCCGATCCCCTGACGCGCGGGCCTGGTCGGAGTTACGAGCGAGTAATTACTCCGAGACACAGGGTACATGGCATGACGCAAGTGCTTCATCACCGGGGTGCGCTTCCTAGCCAACCGTCAAATACCTTCGGACTACTACCTGGATTTATTCTTCGGGGCTGAGATTGAAGAGGTGTGTCGGCTCGGAGGAGATACGAAGTCCCCCGCTGCTTCTGGATAGTATGATGCATCATGTATTGCTACTCCCTGTCGATTGGCTGAATGGATTGTAAAGATGTGCCATAAATCCCGGAGGATGTGTGACGATGACGCGGCATTGAATTGCGGTGAACCGCACTCCTGCCCTTCAAGAAGCCCGGGGCAATCCATCCAGCTTTTGTAATGTTCAAGCACTCGGCAATGGCGAGGGACAAGGTTGGGACAAGACATCAAGAGGCATGGTGTAGTGGAGGGTTCTAACAGTGAGAATTCTCGGAATGATAATATCTGGGAGTCCCGATTGGAGAGAAGACGTCGATGGCGGCTCCTTTTTCGTCGTTCCGTCGCCCCTTCGATCCTTGCCATCGCTGTTGAGTCCCGACCTGTGATTTGGGTGCGGTTGTATCGTTCGCTTGTCGCACTGGGAGGGGGCCTCAATCACTGGAGCCGGTGCCAACGGACTTGCGGTCATGAGGGCAGTGGTACTGCTTAAGCATGACGAAATGCGAAGATGTATTTTGACATGTGCTCTTGCATTGCGCCGTGCCCCGTTGATGACAGCAGCCGGATACTCCGCAAGAGAGGAGCTGGAAACCTTTCGAATCGGAACCTCCAACTAAGAACCCCAGTCCGTCCATCGATGGTCCCATTTCGGGCAGAAGAAGATCACCAATATCCAACTTTTCCCTTCCCAGGATCGCCTAGGTGCTCTCGGGATATGCTGGACCAAGGAGTTCAACACCGCGCTCAACTCGGAGCGGCAGAAGAACAGGTAGGCGCCTAGGGAGATTGGTCTCTGCGACTCTTCCATGGCTGTAAGGGCGTACGGCATGGCGGGTGTGGTCCTTCGGAGAGTCGAGAATTGACAGGATCTGGTCCTGAAACCGGGCAATGTTCTTCTGGTTTTGACTGGTTCAGCGTCATCATCATCTGATGGTTCAAGTGTGCGTTTTGGGGAGCCGAGGTACTTGTCCTTATTGCTGTCCTCGTTCTCAGATTTAACATCCATATCATCATCCTCATTCTCGGATGCGACATCCACATCGTTGTCCTCGTCCTCATATTCGATGTCCACACAATCGTCCTCGACTTCGATCTTATCGCCATGAACGGGCCAGTCGGCGAGTTCTTTTTCAGCTATTTCTTCGTCATACTTACCCTCAAGCTGCGAGCCAAGTTCGTCCTCGTCGTCATCATTGTCCGCGACGCAGCATAGGCACCCATCGCCGTCCATATACAATGCCTTGCCAAGTTAAATTTCGGAGCTCCTTATACTCCTCGATGGTCATGCCCTGTGCTCTTGGTTAGGATGCGTCTCTTTAGTTCCTCTCCTACGAGGCTGACGAGGAATCAGCGTCCCAAGTGTCATAAACGCCCTGCGGACAGAGTTGTCACCGCTGGAGCGGCTGGAAGCGGATTGGGGCGAGGATGTCGGGCTCGTCCAGGCATCAGCAGGACTCGGCTGCCTAATTGCTAGAACACGCTCTCTGTCTGTATCAACTTTGCCACTCCAAGACCGAAACGTCGGGTCGAATGGCGTGGGGAAGGGGGCAACATGGTAGTGGAAACACGATATTTTTCTTACTTCGGAATGAGTGACAAAGTGCACTTCCCCTATCAAGAATAAATCCGACTGTTGTCGGCTGAGTAGACCGTCCGTTCCATGGTAACGAAGCGCAACTGGTTGGCGGTCTTTTGACTCCACTCTGAAATTTCTGCCATCTGTCTGTCAGGCCCTTGGGCAGGGACTGCTGCACAAATGGAGGAAGGTTAAGAGAATGCCGCCATACCTTGGCGGTAGAAGCTTGTTCCGCCACTTGCTTGGCAAATGACGCAATGGCTGAAGGATTCCTTGCTTGTGGATGTAATAAATGCAAGAGGACATGTCGATAATTTATTTGCTGTCACCGCATCTGCATGTATGGGTGCGAAGTAAAGCGGCTGTGAATGCGTTGCAACTTTTGGCTGCCAGAAGGCACACGGCACGCACAGACCACCTTCAGACGGATTTTTGCAGGGACTTTTGCCGCCACCAACAAAGTACCTTTGCCCTAGGACTCATCTTTTTCGATCTCCAAGTAAAATCAGGTTTCGTTGGTTCATGCTTGGCAACGGTGCCTTAACCAGTATTTGTTTCTCCAGTACCCACCATTTTCCTTGTGATTCGTCACCAAAGAGGAACACCAAACACTGAACCGATTGCGCGATTCGTCGCTGCCTCCACTATGCGGCATTTCTGCAAGCTGATTGGACGCTCATGCGCGCATTCGGGATTCGGCAGCAGCTGGTACGTACCTTTAGGTCTCTGATCTGGGGCATCGTGCGCTTAGCATTAAGCATAATATGACCTCCGGACTCGGACCCGTATGCAGACATGACAATTCCAACGGTCCCGAGGCACCGTGGCTTGAAAAAGTCAAGACGCCACAGCCCGGAGCCGCTGACGGTTGCAATTAGCCCGAGTGAAGACCGTTTCATGCGGCGCACTCCAGAAGCCAAGCTGCCAAGGTCTTGGGTGTGGCTCCGAACACATCGCCGAGAGAAGATCTTATCCACAACGATGAAGGGCCCGTGGATGCGTGTTTCTTGGCCTTCTACAGGGCAAGGCTTGAATAAAAAATACTAAGGTAAGATGTTGTTCGCCGTGGGTCCCAGTGTACTGGTCTTCCAATCTCTCACCCTCCATTTCCCCTCCTTCTCGATGCCCTCCAGCTCTGCAGATTTTAAACCCGGGACAACCATCTTTCGACTCAATCCCATGTGCCTGTCGGATTAACATCTCGACCCTGCGAAAAGGGGCGTTACCCCTAATCGAGATACTTCAGACGCTGATCCCGCCGTACCTTCTTCTCAAAGCACGAAATCCAACATCTTGCGCCGATCGGGAGAACTGAGACATCAACTGGATCTGGGGTTCATCAGCAGTTGAGTCCATCATGGAAACCCTAAAGAAGATTGGGTTGTGGATTGCGCCCCCTCCGAACAAGTCAGATGATGGACGCGACCAATGGCCATCTCGAGCTTCCTTTCTCCTCGCCGCAATGGGTGGCTGCGCCGGGATGGGAAACCTCATTCGATACCCGTCGCAGGTCTACAACAACAACGGCCTCCAATGGTTCATCCCCTATCTGCTGTGCGTCTTCATGATAGCCATCCCGGCCCTCGTCCTCGAAATCGCCATCGGCCAGGCCTACCATGGCGGATCCGTCGTCGCGTTCAACAACATCCACCGCCGTCTCAAGGGTCTTGGATCTAGTCTCCTCTACGTGGGTTTCGTTGTCGGGCCATATTTCGTGGCCAATCTTGCCTGGATCATGATCTACTTCCGACATTCCTTCACGAGCCCTCTGCCTTGGACCGGCCACAGCGAGGAATTCTTCTACAAGGATGTCGTGGCCAACATCGACCCGATTGAAGGCAATAAGACCAACTCCGCCGTTCTCGACTACGTCAAATACCCGGGTGTCGCCCTCATCGGCGAAACAGTCGGGTGGACGGCCTTCACCTGGTTCCTCGTCTGGCTCTGCATCTTCCGAGGCGTGGGCTTGACGGGCCGGGTCGTCTACTTCACCATGGGACTCCCCATCGTGATTACCATCATCCTTATCGGCCGGTCCGTGTCCCTCGAGAACGCGGGGCGGGGACTCAAGCTGTACGTTGGCGAATGGCACGGTGAGAAGCTGGGCAGCGGGGAGATCTGGCAGACAGCAGCCGGCCAAGTGTTTTTCTCTACTGGTGTGGGCTTCGGGTATTTCAGCTCGTACGCATCGTACAACCAGAAACACTCCAACGCCGTCATGGACTCCCTCCTCATCGTCTGCAGCAACGTGGTCTTCGAGTCCCTCGCAGCTCTGGCAGCCTTTGGTGTGATAGGCTATCTTGGTATGGTCCCTAAGGAAGGAGAGAGGATCGGCTCGTTTACCATCGGCTTTCTCACCCTCCCGACCGCCATCACCGAGATGCCCGGGTCCAACTTCTGGGCCGTCTGCCTATTCTTTACCCTCATGGTTCTCGGCTTCAGCTCCGCCTTTGCCATGCTGGACGCCGTCGTGACTCTGGTCATGGACACGGGAATCAAGTGGCGACGGGAATGGGTCGTCACTGCACTCACGATCCTGTCGTTCTTGCTCTCTCTCCCCTACTGCACTCAGTTTGGCTACTATCTCCTCACCGGGATCGACAGGTGGGTCAACGACATAGCCTTGGTCTTCGTCGTCTGGTCCGAGTGCGCTTTCTCCACGACTTTTTACCGCTGGAGAGACGTCGCCGGGCAGGTAGGACTTCCTTCCTTTGTGACCTTCAACTGCGGCTTCTTCGGGGGCATGTTCTTCGGTGTCACAGTTGCCCATGCAGTCTCCCCGGCGGCTGGGGCCGGCGTCGGCTTCGGCCTCTTCATTGGCGGCTCCATCATTGCCAGTGTCATCGGAAAGACACCGGACTCCAAGGTCCCGGCCAGGTTCTTTCACCGGAACGTCTTCCTCAGCCGGTTCTGGTATCTGGCTTTCTACTCGGTAAGACACACCACACCACCGGTGCAGAGCGAGCTGCTCCGTGAATGAAAAGTTGCTAACAGGTAGTTCCAAAAACCAGGGACAGCAATTACGGCTCGACCTCAACATCATCATCGCGAGAGGCAAGAACTGGAACATTCCCGTATTCTGGGCTCCCCTCCTCCGCTTCATCTCCGCCCCTGTTCTCGCCATCATCTACGGGTTTTCGTACCCGGGCTTCCACCAGTTGCGCGACGACCCGCTCCACATCCTCGGCTTCGCCGTCGCGCACTTTGCCCTCGCCCTCATCGGGCTGGGCGTCATCGTGCCGAGGTGGTTCAACATCCTGATCCCGGCACATCGTCGTGAGGACGGCAAGATACCCTACGCTCCTAACGTTGTGCTGGGGACCATCGATTCCGAACAGGCTGAGTCGATGGAGGGTGGAGCGGCCGGCTCCAAAGCAGGAACGGAGACGGAGACGGAGACGGAGATAAAAGCGGAAGCAAAAACGCCGACGAATGTGGAAACAAAGACTGAGACAAACACGGAGACAGCGACGAGCGAGTCTACTGCATAGGGGCGGCCATACATGTCTGGGGAATAGAGATCGGAGTGCGAGGGCGGTCCGGTTGAATGGGAGAGGGTTGGCAAGTGACTAGGATCATAGCCACCTGCATGGAGATATGACAGCTTGAGCAGACCCCAGCCTGGGACGGCCTCCAATTATTATTACATGCTGGCTTCTTGCTCACACGGGGCTGAAGCGTCTTTTACACCGTAGGCTTCTCCAAGCGGATGCAGCACGATGTCGGTGCCCTTTTGGGGACACGGGGTCTTGACCGTTTGTCATTCCCCACGCAGAGGTGAGTCATGTCAACACTTACTCCTGGGAACTATTCGAGTCGTGGACACAAAAATGACAACAGTAGATAAACTGCCCTGAGTTCCAGCGCAGACGAAAACTCAGGGCAAACGAACATGTACCCCAAAATGGGGACTGGAATCGGTGAAGTGGCCAGAGACAAGGTGAGTCATGAGCGCTTTGACTTGACCACCTGACAACAGGTTGAAATGCTGCCGAGTAGATAGTTGGTACCTCCCAAGTCCAACCCTGCGAGACTACTAACAATATCACTCCCTGACCCGCCGCCACGCATCAACCTCCCTCCCAGCCTACCCCCTCTAGGTCGCTCCATTGAAAGCCAATAAATTCGGTGTCAAAAACCCAGGATTAGACACCACCCCCGACGTAGCAAGCTTCCGGACCTTCTCGCACAGCGCAACGGGCTTAAGCTCCCCCTCGAGCGCAATAAGGTACGCAGCCAGGCCCGCGACATGCGGCGACGCCATGGACGTGCCGGAGAGCACCTCGGTGTCGTCGGGCCCGCCGGTCCAGGTCGACAGGATGTCGACGCCCGGCGCGAACACGTCGACGTCAGGACCCCAGTTGGAGAAGGAGGCCCGCGCGTCGGAGGCGTCGGTCGCGCCCACGGTGCACACCGTCGGCTCCGAGGCCGGCGAGAAGAGCTCGGCCGGCAAGCCGTCGTTGCCGGCTGCCACGGCCAGGAACAGACCAGCCTTGACGGCGGCGGCGGCGGCTTGGTTAGTGGACTCGCCGACGCGGGGGCCGCCGAGGGAGAGGTTGGCTACGGACTTGCCGATCCCTGCGATGGGTGGGTGGTTGGTTAGTTATTGCTGTGAGGAGATGTGGGCTAATGGACCGGGGTGAGGGGAAGGGGCGGAGGAGGTGGGGGAAAACACTCACGGTCCTTGGACTTGGCGTCATTCACAACCCATTCGATTCCGGCGAGGACCTGGCTGTTGGTACCGGAGCCTTGGGAATCGAGGACCTTGACGGCGATGAGGTTGGTCTTCTTGGCGACGCCGTACGTGCTGCCACCGGTCGTCCCGGCGACATGGGTGCCGTGTCCGTTGCCGTCCTTGTCAAGGCCGTCCCCGGCGAGGTTTATGCCCCAGTTGGCGCGGCCGCCAAAGTCCGCGTGGTCCACGTAGATACCCGTGTCGATGATGTATGCGTAGGTCCCCTCCCCGGCGGAGGCGTCATACACGTAGTCGGTAGATCCCGGCTTCCGATGGGAAATCCGGCCGAGGCCCCATGGGGCGTTTGTCTGGGTCTGGCGGACACTGAGAGTGACGAGGTAGTCCGGCTCAATGTATAAAATCTGGAAGGAAGAAATGGTCAATAAATGGTAGATTCTCACGTTTGATGACGGGGGCATCTTACATCAGCTAGATCGCTGATGATTACGATTAGGGAGTCTTCCGCGGAGATTGTGAAGCCCTTAAAGGTCCCGATATTGTGTGTGCGTATTGGAGGAGTACCTCCCAGAATATTGCTGACAGCGTCAATGGTGGACTTGACGACATCATCGGACGCTTCCGGCTTCATCACGACGATGAATTGGCCTGGGATTATCTCCGCAGCTTGTCGTGCCGCGAGGATTGGGGCAGCTGTGACAGAGGCTACCAAGGCCAGGAGTCGGAAGAAATGCATGTTGGTGGTGGTGTTGGGGTTCGTGTTGGTATTCCAATGAACAGTAGAGGAATGCGCAATGGAGATGAAGCTCTGACTCGGCCGAACGAAAGGGCCATGTTGGCGGTTTATATCTCAATTCATCATCGCGCTCGTCGAGCGGTGGGGTTTCTGATTGCTACGCAGCTGAGCTCAGCTGGCTATCGTCATTGCAACCAGCGTGTGTGATCAGAGAGGAAAGCGACATTTGTACCACCGACATGCCGATCAGCAAGAACTGCAGCCATTCACCATCGGCATCTGCGCCGATCCCGAAAGTGGACCTCACGATCTCCGCCAGCGGTGATTTCAGGGTCCAGCGTGATACAGATCGCCCCTGCCGAAATACAGGGGTTCCAACCAGTAGAATCCACGCCTGCGGCTAGCGCTGTTGAGGTTGCAGATATCGTTGGCAGTAAGCTTCAGCAATCTGCTGGCGCTAACCAAAGTTCGTCTTGAATCACATGGATCGACACGGGTGGCTGAGGATGCTGAACACGGTGGCGGTGTGATATCGGGAGAGCAACTGCTGTGCACTCCGACAAGTTGGCCGATGCCCAACGATGCGGGCGGTGAGGAGCGAGCATGATGGGTTCTGCGGCCTCTCTCGTCGCTGCTATGTATCTATGTTGGTGATAATTACACCTGCAATCGGCCCGGCCATGTAGCGGCGACTACTCTGGGATGCTTACATTATCTCCAATGACGACAAGCCCCTGCAAGCCTCAAAGCTTGGGCATCGCGTCCCGTGCCCAGGACGCTGGATCTGCAAACGATGTTCGGCCCGCGGTTCTTGAGTACGGCATCATGTCCACGACTTCATTACCCGTTCGATCGTCGGTCGATACAACCTGGAAGTATCGCTACACCCAGACCTGGAAGTAAGTAAGTAACGCCGTACAGTCGTCAGTCACGCGGAAGCCGATTGCTCCAATCTCGTAGCTGTGAGTAACAATGCTTGCTTGGTTCATCGAAATGCGACATATCTTGTACAGTACCTTTGAAGCACCTGCAGTCGGTATTTCTTTGGCTTTGATATCATCCAAATAATTGCCTTCGACGCTCTGCATACACTATGTGATCACCTGTTCAGCCCCCGAAAGGGCTATCTGGGCCGCCGAGCTCGAGACCGAGGTGCCGCTGCCTCGACTGGCCAAATCCTTCCCGCCTCCCATTCATCTGCAGTTCCGTCCATCGGGGAGAATTGTGGGAGTAATAGCCTCCGTCCATGGCCATATTCCCCCAACCATTGCCTCCAAGACGTCACAGTTTCGAACGACACACAACCCTTCCCCTGTAAACGGGCTCTTCCATCATCCTCGGCAGGAACTTCAATAGCTTACTACCCACATCGATGATCCTCATCGGCTTGAAAAAAGTATCGTCCATCCCCTTAGCCAAAGCCTTCTCGACTTCGGCCTCCACCCCATAAAGCACCATTCCAATAATGGGAATGCGCACCCCCATCTCCCTGATCTGCACCGTGGCATCGTAGCCGTCGAGAACGGGCATTTTTATGTCCATGAGAATCATGTCGAAGCCCTCGGCGGAGCTGCGCACCATGTCCACGCCCTGCGCACCATTTTCCGCTACGGTGATGTTGGTGAAGCCGAACTTTCGTCCGAAGATCTTGGAGAGAATCCTCTGGTTGACCCTGTTGTCTTCGCAGATGAGGATGCGCTTGGATGGGGCTATTTTCCGTATCTCTTCGAACCCGTCGTCGACTGGTGGGGACGGGCACGTGTACGGCTGTTGGGGAGGACCACGGGGTTGGCACTGGGGTGGGCTTGGATTTGGGGGGAGCATCGTATCTCTCGGAGTCTCCGTGGCCGTTGTCATGGGCACGCTGTTGGATGTGGGTATGCCATTCATCAGCACCTGTCGTTGGGCCGAAGGTGGTATGAGGGGTGCGAGGTGATAGACTGGGTGAATTCCCTGGATATTATGTGTTGGCGGTCGTGGCTCGTGACTGTCCTCAGAAGCCAAGGTAGAGCGTTGTTCCATCATCTTGTCCTTTGTGTCGTCGCGAATAGCGAGGCCGAAGCCGACGTGGACGTCGTCCTTACAGAGGTAAGTGAAGATATAGCGAGCCCAGAGTCTGCCGCCGTCTTTGGCATAGCACCATTCGTGGTCTTCAACCCGGCCATCCGCGATACACATCTCCAGCTTTCTCCCGAGTTCCTTTGCCCGGATGTCGTCGTCCCCGTAGAGGATGGAAAGGTGCTTGCCAACGATCTCATCATTCGTATATCCGTGGAGCATCTCGGACTCAGGGCCCCAAGTCAGGATGGTTCCTTGGGCGTCGAGGGTGATTTCTGCATTGTCGGTGGCAGGTGGCTGCACACGCAGTCCGGCAGCGCCTCCACCACCTCCAGAGAGGCTGGATGGTTTCGGCTCTTTTATCTTGGCAATATCAGGATTGTCGGGCTGGCCTGATTCTGCGGATGCAGGCTGGGAATCATTCTCTAGGGACGCCATGTCCGACGGCCGACTCAGAAGTCGAAGTCGAAGTTGGAGTCGAGGGTGAGGGCGAAGGCGTCGGCAAGATTTCATTGCGGCGGGGAGGAATTGCAGCTGCCTGTTTTTTTCACTACAGCGGCCGTCCAGCTAAGCACAATGACGTCACCCGACCATCCAAACGATTCCCTGCTCGCGCTTCGGCGCGTGAGATGAACGACTTTTATTTGCAACTCCCCATAAGGATTAAATCCATTCGTGATGCCGAACTAAAGGAGTTCAAACTGGGAGATGTTCAAATCCTGACTCGATATTTAAGAACCTATGACAGCGTCCTCTCTGCTTATCCCTCTTCAGCGTGGTACCCGTCTACCTTACCTGGCCTACAGAACCTGGCACCTCCTCAAAGGTCTCATTCGGAGCTTCCAGCCTCGCTTGTCGCATTGGTTGAATTATCCCCCTCACGAGCATAGAAACGCATCTCGCCGGCGCCAACGTCAAAAACGCTGACAAAGTTGTTCAGGAACATGTCTCCAAAGATAAACGGGCCGTCCGGGAGGTTATCACCCAGACCTATGAGGCAGAGCGTGATGGGCGTCCCGTTGTAGTCCTGCTGCTGGCGCACCTCCTGCTGGAGGAGATCGGCCTCGCTGAGGTAGAAGGTCTTGCCGCCGATGGTGACGCCGAAGGGGGGCACCGTCGAGTCGCACGGCGCCCAGTACTGGCCGCCGAACCGGCCCATGGGTTCCGTGAACTGCTGCACGTAGGGGAGCACGATTGCCCGCGGCAGGAAGGCGAATGTCGTGCCGCTGTCGATCATGACAGGGAACTGGGACTCGTTGGTGTCGTTGAAGAGGCCATTCCACGACGGGTTGGAGTAGGTGAAGGTGCTGGTGTTCAGGCGGCCGAAGATGAACCCGTCGGGGATGATGGTATAATAAGTGTTTTCCGTCCTGGTGGCAGGGGCGTTGTCGACTTCGACCTAGTAGAGCGGGAGTCCTGGGTAAGCCTTAAGTCTAATTACTCGCACCCCGTGATAGGTGGCAGATAATCAATTACTCACAATTCGAATGGGGGCTCTAGCATAGTCCGAGGCGTGGTCCACGGGAGGGAGTCCGCCAAACGCGAGCCATCCCTTCTGCGAGCTCCTGTCCATAGCCATGCTGAACAAGGGCGGCACGAGACCCTGCTTATACATGCTCGTGAAGACGGGGTCGTATTTCCTGTGGCTGGGCGAGCCGGCGAAGTTTCGACTTTGGTCCGTGGTGTTGAAGATCTTGGTCTCGAGCGGGTAGCTGAGCCCCAGGATGCCGCTGGTGATTCCGTCTCCATACCACGTTGCC
Organism: Phialemonium atrogriseum; assembly: GCF_030411735.1. NCBI lineage: Eukaryota > Fungi > Ascomycota > Sordariomycetes > Cephalothecales > Cephalothecaceae > Phialemonium > Phialemonium atrogriseum. Next base: position 161,890 of record NW_026848174.1, on the reverse strand, counting down.
CTGTTGGCAAGCAGCATCTCCTGCTTCTTCACCGTCACCCCAGCAATGGTGATGTCCTCGTATCCGGTCTGGCCGCCGATGGACTCCCCGTCTCCGTACATAAAGGCGAAGTCGGCAACATCAGGCACCAGGCCGTGTTGGAAGGTCCCGTCAAAGGTCGGCCCAAATCCGCAATACGACGGCTGTGCTCACATGGTCAGACCAGGGAATTGACGACAAATAGACGGCGAGTGCCATGAGAAGGAATAGGCGGGAATGATAAGCGCACATTAATCGGCCCAAGTGTAGTAGGATCAACACAAGTGAAGTTGCTCTGTACGACCCAGGTGTCACTGGAACCAGTATCGACCGTGACCTGGAACTCCTGGTCGCCAATACTGATGGGAATGGCGTAGTTGGTGTTGTAGAGGAAGGTCATGTTGCTGGTGGCTGGCTTCGTCAAGTTATATTCCGACTTCAAATCCCAGGTGTCGCCGACGGCTTTGTGCAAAGTCTTCTGCCAATTACGCTGGGGTAAGTGGCCATGGATCTTTTGCATCGCCACGTGGTTGGAAGTGACAGCATCAGCACTTCGCGGCCGCACTGAATGTGATGGCTTGATGGTTATTCCACGGAACCGGACCCCCGGCATGGCATAGCTCGGCGGTTCGGATCTTCTGACTCGGGGGACGGCTCCTCCGATGGCGAGCCCCGCCACGGACAAGACTATCGTGACCTTCATTTTTCGCTGACTCCCGTCTGCTGAACGCACAGAAATATAGATCCTTGGGCAGACTCTCCGAGCTGTCGCTAAGACTGCAGCTTGACCGACAGCGCAAAGGTGCTAATGCCTGGGTGGGGTTAACTGTGACAGTCTCGTACCACACATATTTAATGCGAACTTACAGCTGTGGGCCAAAAAATGAGGAGGACGTGGGAGAGATTCTCGGAATCCGAGGTCAGCTCATTCTCCTCCGTCGGGTCTTATGTATCATCTCTAGAATGCTTGGACAGCAATCTGTGTATTCAGGCTGCTGAGCCGCCCAGAGATGCTTTTCCGAGTGGTGTGTACAGTACAATGGACATAATTATCGGCACTTGGGGGATTCTAAGAAACTCCTAGTTACTCTAGCCAATGGAATATGCGGTTGCATTAGTCTTCTAGCAGTCTTATACAAGCTCATTATTATTCACCAGCACAAGGTACCATCTGTAGTCCTTGGCTTGTGGATATATATTTCCCCTCCATCCATCGGTCAAGTAGTTTGTGAGCGCAGGATGGAGATAGTGTTTGTCTTGACGATGGTCGAACCAGGTAGTCGAATCTATTTGCCGTCCCGGAGCTATTAACCGCACTACCTGCCGAGGACTTTTGCTTGAGGACACAGGAAACCGATAATATCGCAATGGTATTATCCCGGTGGAGATAGCCGTGATTCACGCACCAGCGGGGGATGCGCTGCGGGGTAATTACTCCTCATCCTTGCGTTCTAAAGTTTCCGCCAAGACTCCGACCGCCTCGAGGGACTATCTCAGGGATGGCAGCTGGGGAGAAGGTTCGTTCGTCGAGTGATTCATCTGGTCGCGGACTTGTAAAACGCGGGTTTTCGCGAGTGGCGTTGACGAACTCGTCGACAAAACAAGTTTGAGTTATGGGTCAGCTCGGTGAAGGAGAGCTCGGCCAAGGAATGAAACTAGGGCCCCTTCGGCTTAGTCCTGCAGATCTTGCTCCGCAACTAGGGTACATCCCCACTTGACTCTGCAACGATGATTCTCAGGACAACGCCGCCATCATCTTGATTCAAGATTGTGCGAGGTATTGTGCTAGATCTCCTATTATCCTTTCTCACGAGTTGCAAACATTTATTCGACATGCGACCAAGGTTCCAAGCCCTCTCCGGCCTCAAGATCAACGCAGGTCGGCTTCAGGAGACCCTCCACCACTCCTGTCAGTGGGGTGCTGCACACCGATATGGAAAGTTCGTCGCCGCCATCTACCCCTTTCAGTTTCCCAGAAGCAGCATGTGAAACTGACGAGAATCCGCGGCATCAGGGCTCCAACTCAGACTGGCATGGCGCGTCTCTCCCTCTCGGACGACGATGCCCGCGTGAGGCGCTGGTTCGCCGAACAGACCCAAGAACTGGGGTGTTCGCTCGCCGTAGATCAGATGGGGAACATGTTCGCGAGACAAGCCGGTTCGCTGAGGTCGCCCGAGCCGATGACTGCGATGGGCAGCCACTTGGATACCCAGCCTCGAGGAGGGAGGTACGACGGAATCTTGGGCATAGTTGCCGCTCTGGAGGTGCTGCGGGCCATGAAGGATAATGGGTTCAAGACCCAGTTCGATGTCGGCATTGTTAATTGGACAAAGTACGTGATCAATACATGGTTGATGACCGAGATCTGACTAGAATCTTTGCCGCCCACAGCGAAGAGGGCGCCCGGTTCCCCAAGTCGATGGTTTCATCCGGCGTCTGGGCCGGCGAGGTGCCACTCGATCAGGCCTGGAACCTCCCCGACATCTTCGACCCGTCGGCGACAATGAAGACGGAGCTCCAAAGGCACGGGCTCATCGGAGATGTAGCCTGTTCCAGCGATCCGGCATCTGGTTACCCCTTGGGCGCGCACTTCGAGCTGCACATCGAGCAGGGGCCCATCCTCGAGGGCAGCGGAAAGAAGATCGGCGTGGTCCGGGGCGCGCAGGCATACCGCTGGCTTACCTTCACGGTCGTGGGCCGCGACACCCACACCGGAACGACCCCGTTTGCGATGCGCAGGGACCCGTTGCTCGCGTCGGCAAAGATGATCGCCGCGTCAAACGCGATTGCGCAGGAGCACGGAGCGCTGGCTTCCACGGGCGTGATCAAGATCCCGCCTAGTTCCTCGACCAATACCGTCGCCTCACAGGTGACGTTTACGCTGGATATCAGGCATCCCGACGATGGCGTCGTGGCCAAAGTCCAGGACGAGTGCCTGGCGGCTTTTGAGAAGATTGCGAAGGAGGATGGGAAGGGGGTCGAGATGCAGTGGGCGCTCGATACGGATTCGCCGGCAGTCAAGTTCGATCAGAACTGCATCGCCGCTGTGGAGAAGGCCGCCGATGGGCTTGTGGGCCGGGATGGATGGCTTCATCTCACGAGCGGTGCTGGCCACGACAGTGTCCACGCTAGCAAACGCTGCCCGACTACCATGATCTTTGTTCCCTGCAAGGACGGGGTCAGTCATCACCCTGAGGAGTACTGCAGCCCGGAAGACTGGTACGTTGCGAAGAGGTAATCGCATTCTAGAACTGCCAAGCTGACGATACAAAGTACAATGGGTGCCCAGGCGCTTCTTGAGGCCGTTATTAATTACGACCAGTTCAGGGTGCAACCAGAACTACCCCTGAAAAGTAATTGACGACGTCCTCGAAAGCGCAAAGGCAGGCATCCTCTGAATGCAGCGCGCACTCGGGTCAGGCGCCAATAATCGTCGTGGATCTGGCTGGCTATCGAGCTCTGCGGATACACTGTGGCTAAGCTGGCGTTATTGTTGGTTGAGCGGTTGTTACCGTGGTGAGCGAAGGCGTGGCTGTTGCTACTGCCTTCGCCGAAGCCGCACTTTGCAGCATACCGACAATGCTTGTATACGCAGGCTTTTTACCCAGATTCTTGTCCCAGAGACAAGCTTCTCCTTCTCCCGGGAATTGACTCGGGATCCATGAAGTCTAGATCAAAGATTGTTAGCATCTATCACCCCCACCCCTATTCCGAACCCTGAGTCAGAGATGAGTAGAGGGACGACTGACCGAATCCGTAAAGTCCCAAACCGTGATACCGACACACTTTGGCGTTTCAAGACAGGCCCCGACAACTTCCATGTAGTCCTGCGCTTGCTGCTCGTAGTCCTTTGCCGACGTCGGGAGTTGCGTGTGGCGGATGTCAACCTCGGTGAAGGCCACCTCGTCCACCAACTCGGAGAACCTCGCCATGGTCTCCATCATCTCTCGCTTGCTGGGCGATTTCCCCACGCGTGAGTGGCCCTGCATTCCTATGCCGTCTACACGAGCCCCGGCGGCTTGGATGCGCTTGATAAGGTCAATCGTGCTGTTGATCTTGGCGTTGCAGCACCTCTCAATGTTGAAGTCGTTGTAGTACAGCTTAGCCGCGGGATCCGCAGCCGCCGCTACTTTGAATGCCAGAGGAAGGTAGTCGGCGCCCATGGCACGGTAGACTATCCGCATTTTCCATATTAGCATCCGCGCTCCTCGGCCACACACAAGTAGAAAAGCCTTACATGGGTTCTGTCTATAGGTCCCGTCATCTTCCATGGCCTCGTTGACGACGTCCCACGCATAGCACTGCCCTTTATAATGAGTGACGACGTTTTGGATGTGCGTTGTGATAATCTTCTCCATTTGGGCTCTCGCACCATTCACTGTTAATATGTAGAGAGAGCGAGTTAGCCGACTGAACCATGCTGCTCCATCTCTGCTTATTTGTCAGCCACACGCACCCCATCCTGGAAGCTGGTTGTACCAGACCAGAGTGTGGCAGCGAAGTAGCTGCCCACTCTGTTTGGCAACGCTTGTGATGGCATCACCACTACCATAGCTGAATGAACCCTGATTGGGCTCGGTCAACGACCACTTCTGGCCATTGGCAGGCGTGATGGCCCCGAACTCGTCCGCATCTCGGGCAATCTTCATATACGCCTGGTTGCCTAGGGCAGGATTGTCAACGGCTGTACCGAAGTACTTGAGCCCTGCTGCCTTTGCCCACTTGTCCAGCTGGCCCGATGCCGGTACTGAAGCAGCGAGAATGCTGACGAGAATGTGCTGAAGATGCATCTTCTTGTCGGCTCTGCTGCGGTGGAGCAGTCAATAGTTTACTAGCACTCCAGAGCTGGTTGGGTCGATCCGGTCGTCTATCGGACCGTCAGCACTGCAGCCGAATAATATCGGGATCTCTCTGGTGGAAATAAGAGCAGATATGTGATGTGTGGCTGCATTGATGGCGAGGCAGACGAGCCCATGGGAAATTCGCATCGTTTAGGCTAAACTACAGCAACTCAGAAGTATTCAATTCCAGCTCACGGCTACTTAAAGTTAACTGCAAGTTAATCAATGGGATAAATCTGTCCTACCTAACAAGCCGGGATAATAGAATTAGCACAAGTAACTATATTATTCGTACAGCGAACCGCTCTTCGCCTCCTATTTTTACCAGGAAATTACAGACAGATCTGCTTCTCGGCCCTGGCCGCCCAGCTTGATCCCCGCATCGACACATTTAGCTGACATGACACGAGGCGCCCAAGACTTTGTAAAGCGAGCCAGCTAAGTCCCCGACAGAATGCCAAAGAACGTAAGCAACAGCTCCTCGTTCACGGGAGCAATATGCCCGACTCCCTCGCCAAAGTAACCCTGCAGCTTGGTACCATCCCCGTAGATCATCTGAGTATACGCCGCCGACGGGACGCCAGTCACGTTCTTCTCCAACGGCACATCCAGGACGTACGACCACTGCTTGAGCGCCTCGTACGCGCACTGCGGCTGGACAAGCGTATCGGCGAGGCCATGGAAGATCTGCATGCGCGTGCGCCTCCCCTCGTAACCCGGAAACGCGTTCTCGACAAAGGCCCCCCACTCCTCGGGCGTGTGCTGCAGGCCCTGGGCGCAGGTCTGGTTTGCCGCGGACGGCGTGAAGGTTGGCGCGCCGGCGGCGCACGCGAACGCCACCCCCGAGAAGGCGGCGCCGGCCTCGAAGACGTCCGGGTACGACCCCGCCAGCACGTTGGTCATCATGGCGCCCGACGAGCCGCCCATGGCGTAGACGCGGCCCGCGTCGCCCGAGTGCGCGGCTAGCGCGTGCTGGACCATGCTGACGATGCCGCCCGCGTCGCCGCCCCCGCCGTGCGTCAGGCTGGCGGCGCTCTGCACGTCCCAGCAGTTGCTCATGTGTGGCGTGCCCGGGTAGATGAGGATGAAGCCGTGAGAGTCGGCGTATGACGGTAGCTTCGTGGATTTGTACCAGGACGGTGCTGTGCCGCCGCAGGGGTGCAGCTGCAGGCCGAGGTGGTTCGGTTAGGGCGGGAGATGTAGAAATGGTTCGGCTGCTCTTTAACTTACCGCTACAACGATGGCCGGTTTGTCGGCCACCTTGTCGGGGACGTAGATGTACATCTGAATGTCGGTAGGGTTATCGCCGAAATCTTTGACGACCTCCAAGGAGGCGCACAAGCCCAGCGCCGCCGAGGCGAAGAGCCCAGCTGCAGCTCGCAACAGCATGGTTGACGATGTTTAGCTTGGAGAAGGTGATCGAGCGATTAAGAGCTGCTGTTGTTCACCACGGCTTGCCCGCAGATAATATACTGATGGGACTCGTAAGTCGGAACCTACCGGTCCCGGTGCCACATGGTTGACCCCAACTTCGGGATCAGATCTCGGCTTCCGTCGACAGGGCTGGCCAATGTGAGGTCGCATCCGGCAACGAGCAGCGGCACTTTGCTCGAGCTGTGCGAAGTGGTGATGGTGACCGCAGGGCTCCGTAAATGGGAGTCTGATTAGCCGCCAACAAGTCTCCCGTTCCGCAAATGGAAATGGGTGGGTGGACGATAGGCGGGTAATTGCGAAAGCTTGTCCCCATTGCGGCCCGGGATTCTGGGGTATTTTAAAGGAGCTTACGGAATTCCGGAGCTCGGGACTGGTGCCGATTCCCAATGCCGGTTCTTTCGATGCTCTACCTCGGTACGATTTCTCCTTTAAGGAACGAAGCGGTACACCTGTCTGGGAAAGATTGCCCGGACGAATGGATGACCTCTCGAGCAAGAGGGCCATCCGCAGACAGGTGACAACCACCAGTCCGAAACCAGGCAACAAGCAGCAACGCGAATCGCTTGGCGCGCCGGGGTGGGTTTCGGCCGATATGATGATAATCACTTGATCAAGGGCTATTTTCGAATAGCTGTCTCGGGCAATGTCATTGTCAACGACATCTGAGCGACACTCTGATGCGCCTTTCGAATATGTTTTAGAAATTTCGACACGTAGTTCAACAAATGTCATCCATGTTCCGTGTCAGTTGCCACCGCTTATCCTGATACCGTCGATGTCAAAGCCCGGCTGGCCCATGTTATGGCATCCTAACGATACGCCTCTCTTAAGGACCACCAGCACGGCCGCTCTTGTCCCAATAGGCGTCTCCCTTAGCCCGACAAGTGCCGACAACACAGTAGTAGCCACCGCCGCGATTCGCTTGGTTGGGAGAATACATGACAAACGGATCGCCCGAGGGGAGCCATCCGCCACCTTCGCAGGTATTCAATTCGGCGTTGCGGACCGTATCTATTCTTGTTCGGTTATTCGTCTGCGAGACGCGGGGGTGAGATATAAAGATGAGAGGAGGCAGAAGTACTTACAAGCCGTGTGAGCGGTGTTGTACCAAATGCAGACTGTTTCGCCTTGGCCGGCGTAACAGGTGTAGGTATCGCCAGTCGTCCAAGTCTGCTGGACAGCGAATCCGCCACTGATCCAGCCGAAGGCACCCACATCCGCGGACCATCCAATGGTGTATGACGTTTCGACATCATGGCCAACGCTGCAGGATGATGATGCGCCGCAGTTAAGGTTTTCCTATAATTTCCAAGAAGCTCGATTAGCACAAACGTTCACTCATCCCAGATCACTGTTGATTCGCGCAGGAAGCCTCTTTCTGAGTAAACCGGTAAAAGCGCCTCTTACCGAAAGCTGCTTGTCATAGAAGTTTTGATGGGGATTGCCTAAGTCGACATTATAAGCCCAGGATAAAGCACAGGGTGGCAGGGGGGATGGCGGGATATCGTGAGGGAGACTTGCCATCTCCTATGAGACTGGTGGCTGTTTCAATCTGGCACTGCCTCGAAGACACGCTGCGCCTGATTCGGGCTACTCCGGTAGATTCATGGGCTATCTCACGGTTGCTGGAAGTGAAGAATCGCATAGCGGCTCTGACATTTTCGTCCTCGTGGCAGTCCTCCTCAATGGCGGCATCAGCAGAAGGAGCCCAGTTAACACGGGAGCACTCGACGACAGCAACGTCGGCATTGTACTTCTTGGTACAGATTGGTCCTCCGGAGTACTCGGGGTTGGAGTGAGCCAAATACTTGGCGTCACCGATGCTGAAATTGCCGGAGCCGTTTTCGTTCAGGTCGGAGAAGTCGATGCTATGCGGAGTGCCTGCGATGATGCTCGAACAGGTCTGGGCGACGAGCTTGGAGCCATCGAACACGCTTAGCAACGTCTGACTCGAAGATTTCGCGTGCTGCCAGAAGATCTTGATGTCGGCACAAGTAGCTGAAGCTACAAGAGCCAGAAAAGGAGTCAGAGAGCGCATGTTGCTCGGGGTAGATAGATATAGAGAAAGGTTATGCGTTGAAGGTTTCAAAGTTTAAGCTTGATGGTTGGTGAGAGTTAGTGAGCCCTACGAAGACTGGCGACATCTTGACTCTTTAATAGTTTGACAGAACGGAATGTTCGTCAGATTTGGAGGCGGCTAGTTTTTCGGAAGGGGCGTATCAAACAGCTGATGGGGGCCAAATGGGACGTTGAGCACCTATTCCAATGCAACGTTGTAAGGTGTAGCCGCCTGCGAATCCTGCGTGAGCATATGTATGCTCTAGAGATACGCAGCTTCTCGATGGGGACAACTCGATCAGATAGCAGCCGAGTACCCGAGGTATCCGAGATAATAAAAGAAGTGAGAATCAACCCAGACCCCTAGATATCCAGGTATCCCTGGCGAGATATGTCTACGTAGCAGTGTAGTCTGCCTAGTATACTACGTAGTATGCGCAGCAAAGACCCCTGGCTCCCCAACGTTGTTTGTTGTTGGTATTCGTTTGTCATTTGCCCCTGCGTGAGAACCTAGTCAATATGACATGCTATACTATAACATGCGCATGAAAATGTGCATGTCCCTATGTGGCACAGGAGGTGCACATGGTTGCTTACCCACCCTCTTATCGGAATAAAAGATACCAGAGGCTGGCTCGATCAGGTAAAAAAAATCGGCACCGCAAACCACAACACCACTCTGAATAGCACCATTCTAGCTGTAATTGCAGCCTCCAAAAATGCTTACCAGACACCTTCCAACTTAACACACTTTTGTAATTGCTATGGGATCGTATCTACCTATTAAATGATATTTTCCTAGCTTAATCCAACATAGTCCTCTAAAGCTAGGTTGGCTGATACTGTTTGCAGTGCCGATTTTTATTTTTTTTCGTGACCGAGGCTGGGTGGCTGAGGTTCTTGTACATACAAGATGGTGGTCCGCGCCGGGCTTGGTGGATCAAGAGGGGAGAACCGAGCAATCAGAATTCAGCAGTCCTGATCACGGCACCTGTATTCTAGCCATAATCATATAGACATTGCAGTACTGAATCCGGCGAGCAGTACGAATCTCCCGTCATATGCTTGAATCGTCACCAGAGTTGACCAGCGCAAATGGTATTAATCTGGTGTCGTTGTATCCCCGGTTGCTAATAAAGCTCCTCATCATCATTCCGACACTAGCAACTCCGCGTTTTCCTCCAACAGGCGATATCTAGAAGCGCGCAATGGCTGCGACGATGGCCGAGATGTCACGAAGACCCAGCAACACACCAGCCACCTCAGGCTGGTCCGATAGCGCTGCGCCCAGTTGGATCGGCTCTAACACCTCGATGACGGCCTCGCCGGTGAAGCCGACGGGGCAGCTCCCGCCGCCGTGGGTGACGCCGTAAATGTCGACAAAGTGCCAGATGCCCCACACGAGCGAGACGTTGATGTCGACGAGGGCTATCGTGTGGACGGCGGGCTGCCCAGGCCGCCCTTGTACAGGTTCCATGCGGCGCTCTGGAAGAGAAACATGCTCCACACCCACTCAAAGCCGATCTGCGTGCCGCTCACCTGCATCTGGTAGCCATCGTCAGCCGTCTCCAGGAGACGCCTCACGATGCGGCCCATCAGGTCAGAGATGAAGCCCACATTGGATAATGCGGTCAGCTGGTTCATGTCTGCAGCGCCCCAGATGGATTGGGTGATGCTTTGCACGATCAACAAAGCTCCAGAGATCTTTTGCAATGCGCTCGAAGATTCAGCGTCGACTGCGTCCGCGTCCACCCCGGCTGCCTTCAGATCGACTGCCTCCAGATCGACTGCCTCCATCTTGGCTGCTGGTGCCGAGGTTCCCTTGCCGGTAGACGGCGGCCGGAGAGCGTCAGGAAGCCCGCCGACTGCTTTGTCGACGGCCGCTGGTGTGACGTCTTCGTCATGGCCCAGAAGAAGTCCAACGCTATCAACTATCCCTTCGGCGCGGGAACCTACGATGCCGACTCGACCACCGACAGCAACGCCATGGTGGCCTACAACAACCAACAGCAGGGAATCGGCTACCGCGCCATTACCGTCAGCAGCACCTCCTCCATGACAATCTCCTGGTCGTTCACGCCGCCAGCCCGCGGCGGCGAGCCTCCGATCACCTCCTCCTGGACGTCGCCCAGGTTCGACTGGAACTGGAGCGCCTGGTACGCCATCCAGCCCGTCAACGCTGGCGACAACGAGTCGGGCGGCGGCGTCCAGTTCGTGCTGCAGGGAAACCTGTCCGGCTTCCCGAACCCAGCCAGTTGCGGTCGGCGAGGGCACCTCGTGGGGCTTGGTCAAGCCGACGTACAAGATGTTCGTCGAGACCCTGCTGGCGCCCGTCATCAAGGCGCTCCCGGGCGCGTTTCGCTCAAAGTTCCAGTCCCTCTCTGCCCTCGGCAGCTTCGTCTTTCCCGGAGGCGGCACCTTCACGTTCCAGAATCCGGCCGTGAACAATGCGTTTGCACTGTATACTACCATTCAGTACCAGAACCCGAACTGATATCACCCAAAGCGGTCTCGGACGGGGAACTCGCTCATGAGGGAGCAGAAGGAGGAGGTGGATGGACATGGTGGAGAGTAAGAATAAAGGGGAAAAAAAGAGGAAGCGAGGCAGAGAGGGGGGGGCTCATATGTAGACGAAGAATTATCATGGTTAGGGGGAACTCATGTTGGTGGTCGAGCCCTGGTTAGTGCCCGAGGTGAAAGTGCTAGTCGGGAGACTGAGTATGTACAGAGATGAGGGAGAAGGAGTGCAGGATGCGAGGGATGGAGCTGGATTGAGAGAGTTTGAGCAGTTTGAGCAGGTTCGCTGGCCGTTATTAAGTCGCTGCCAGTCCTTGCTCCATCTCTTTATACGCACTCCTGGCTGCTTGCCTGCCTGGCCGAGAGCGCCTGTGGCCAGGGATAGGCACGGAGATCCCCCAGTCCGGACATTGGACTGCTAGCCCGCGAAAGCGACGAAACTGAGAATAAAGAAAAAAATTCAATATGATATTGTTTATCGAGTCGTCTATTGGGGACCGAGTTCAGCTGCGTATGGGAAATAGGGCAGTTCTTGGCGTTTGTCGTGTGGTGGATATCTCCTGAGGATGAAGAGGTGCACGAATGGAGGCTCGAGTCGTTGCCCCCCGTGCCGTAGAGCCACACTGCCGAAGCCCGACGGACTCTGTTTGATCTAATCAGATGGATCTGATAAGATGAGCCGTTTCGTTTCGGGGGCGGGCGATAGGCGACGGGGACAATTTGGACCTGCGCCCCTCTACCAGATAAACGTTCTGATTGCGGAAGCCCTCGGGTTGCGGGGATCCGAAAGCAGGTGGTAACGAAATGACCAAGGGAATCATAGAGCTGGGGGAGCTGGGATCAGCTTTTGAGATCAGGTCGTCCATTCCCAACCACGGCACACGTATTCCAGGCAATCCCCCCATTTTCGGATTTGTCACCAGTTTCGGCTTTCCTTGTTCTGCGCTAGGTTCGTTGACCAGTCCCGCTTGCCGGAACCGCCCACCGTGCATCCGGATAGCAGCCTTGACCGAAAGAAGGAACGCCGTGGTGGGGGTCCAAGGCGTCTCAGGCCCAGGTTATTGGGCGCAAGGTGATGCGGGGTTGTCGCTAAGAAATGCGCTGACAGCGTGGCGAGCGGGAGGCGGGACGATCCATAACCTGGCGGGCCGCATTCCTTTTTTCCAATGGCTCCCGCCCGCTTTCGTTTCTCTCCCTTGCGGATACAACCCCGTTTTGTTGGTTCCACGACAGGAGAAGCGACAGACACGAGCGTCTACATTGGATCCAACAGCAGTGTGCGCAACCAACATGTCGGGTCAAGAACAGCCCGTCATCGAGTTTGTATGTTCGCCCGCATCGCAGATCCCCTCTGTCTCACATTCCATCCATCGATCCGCTGCTCACCGCTTCGGCCCAAACCCTTAGGACCCCAACGTTGTGGGCAATCTTGAAGATGATAACGACTCCTCCGCCGACGTGACCAGGTGAGCGAGCCCTCTTGAATCGTCGCGATATGGCGTCGTGAGTTGACATTCCCGCCTCAGCTTGCGCGAATCGACCGCATCGATAACCTCCAGCATCCTCGAGTACCGACAAATCCATGGCCGGGAGTACCAGTCGTCCAAGACAACCGAATACTGGTGAGTTACGCAGTAGGGGCAGGCCCGAGCTATCCGAGCTATCCGGGCCATTTTCGGCGCATATCAGCAGGCTAACCAAATGTTGCCCCATTCCAGGGCCCCAGTCGACAACAAGCATATCGAGGGATTTGATGTGGCGTATGGTTCCCCCCGGGACACAGCGACGGAAGCCGCGCTCGTGCTGACATATCCCACTCCCGCAGACACCATTATACACGGATGCTGATGAACGACAAGCTCTACGCTGCCCCCATCGGAGACAACCCTCAAGTCCGTTGCCGACCCGACACGACAGGGTTGCCTCTCGCTTCAGCTAACCCCCGTGGCAGACAATCCTAGACGTGGGAACGGGAACTGGAATTTGGGCCATGTCAGCTACTCCTTCTCCATCCTCCTTTCTTTTGCGTCTCCCTACCAATTGCATCCAACTCGTTCTAACTCGTTTATCCTTGGTAGTGACATCGCCGATGAATTCCCGTCCGCCGAGGTGATTGGCACCGACATATCGGCGGTCCAGCCCCCCTGGGTCCCCCCCAACTGCTCTTTCCAGATCGACGACGCACAGCTGGACTGGACGTTCAAGGAAGACTACTTCGACTTTGTCCACATCCGCCACCTGTACGGCGGCATCGACAACTGGGAGAAGCTATACCGCCAGACCTTCACGCACCTCAAGCCGGGGGGCTGGTTCGAGAACATCGAGGTCGACATCGAGACGCGGTCCGAGAACCCGAAGGTGGCCAACGATGAGGATCACATCTTCAAGAAGTGGTGCGATCTTTTCTGGAAGGCCGGCGACAAGCTGGGCCGGACCTTCCGGATCGCGCGCGATGGACAGATGGAGAAATACATGAAGGAAGCTGGCTTCGTCGACATTGTCCATCAGCATTGGAAGGTGCCCATCGGCGGCTGGCCGCAGGACCCGAAGCTCAAGCGCGTTGGGCAGTACAACGGGCTGTTCATCGACCAGTCCCTGGACGGCTTTGCCGTCTACCCGGTCGGCGAGGTCTTGGGCTGGACCTTTGAGGAGGTCGACGTGCTCGTGGGCAAGATGCGCGCCGCCCTTCGGGATCCCAAGGCGCTGCCTTATTTCAACCTGTAACTATCCCTGCTCCCTGACTCGTGCCCCCGTGGCCGGACATTCAGTTCGCTAACCTTTCCCAACAGGCACATGGTTTATGGTCGCAAGCCTGATACCCCGAAGTGATACCCCGAAGTCTGCTCTTAGCAAGTAATTATCTAGTTTTGCGCTGCTATTCTAGAAAAAAATAGCCAAACAGACACTGTCTGCATGCCGCTGTAACAAACACACGAACACGCGCGCATGACCGTGGTGTGGCTGGGAAGTAACTGGTGCCTCTTCTCAGTCCCAATGATGGAAGTGGAAAATACCATTCTGACGGGCTGAGCGCCGAAGTACTTCCGTATGCGAACCTGAAGCCTGCCCATCTTACCTCTCCCATCAGTGCATGGCAAAGATTCTTAACCGAGGTGGTTCGAAATAAAAGCTCGCGCTTTACTTGCCCTACAAGCCGCCACCAACCCCATCAGACCATTCGGATGAACGACGGCTGTAGATCCTCACCGCCAGCTCATCAAGCTGTCGGTCATCCATCCTAAACAGATGCTCAAACATGCGCGGCGGCTGGACAAAGCTCTCCCTCCCTCGGAACTGGACCTGCAACTCCCTCATAGCCTGTATCCGCACAACATCCTGCTCCGAAAAGCCATCCGACTCGTCCGTCCCCGAGGCCGCCGCCGTGCCGGACTGCTTCCACGGATAGTCGTCGGCCTCGCACACCGTCCACTTGCCCGTCATCGGCGCCCCGACCCCGCCCTCGGCGTCGTCGTCGTCAAACCTGGGCGGGCTCGGCACGATCCCGTGGTTGAGGTAGCCGGCGATGTTGCGCATCGTGCACAGCGACGCGGCGGCGATGGAGCAGTGGCCCTCGGACACCTGCTCGACGAAGCCCGCGCCCGCGAACTTGCGCGCCTGGTGCAGCCCCGACCGCTTCGGGGTGATGGGGTCGCGCGTGTTGGACACGAACAGCAGCGGGAAGGATGTGTTGAGCGGGCCGCTCGTCGTCGCGTTGCCGAGTTTGCCCCAGTCGAAGGACGGCGGGTCTTTCCGGCCGATGTCCCAGCCTACGCAGCGGGTTGAGATGTCAAAGATCTGGAAAGTGGTGCTTGGTGTCAGCTGAGAATTGGGTTCTGGCAGAAGTAATTAGGTGCTTTTCGACATACCATGTCCGCAAACGATGAGACGTTTGCCATCCGCTCCCAGAGATCGCCGAGTCCTGCCTTTGTGTCGTTGACCTAGCCGGAGGAATTGAATTAGCCTCGGGTATTAATCATTCTTGAAGCTCAACCTTTCCTCGACATTTGCCCCCCCTTACCTTCATCTGCTGGTCGCTGCACATGACGGCTAGACCTCCATCTGACGGATAGAACAAGAGCTTGGAGTTGAGGGTGCACATCGGAGCCAGGTCTACCGAGTTCATCAGCTCCCCCAACCCGTTGCCCCGTTCGATCACGTCCAACACCAGCGATAGGACTCGGAAGGCCGTTGGTGAATACAGAATCGCAAAGGTCAGACGTTTTATGTCGCTGTAGGTGACGAGGTTCGGGATGTGGCTGCGGGAGTTGATGACGGGCCGCGGAGTCTCCTGCAGTTCAGCCATGATGGACTCGTATCTCCGCTTTAGATCGTCGACATCGTCACCCTTCCTCCAGATGTGGCAGCGCTCCTTGGCCGCGTGACAGTAGTAGAAGAATCTATCCAGAACCTTGTCGCTGTCCTCGGCAGCGTTGATCCAGCTCTGCGACGGGGCGCGGGTTAGCTTCGTATGTAGAACGCGACTGTGCGTCAGACATGGCCACTAATATGCCCACTCACATTGTCAAAGAACCACTCGTCAGTGTTCACAACCCCATCCAAGACCATCCGTCCAACAGATTCGGCTGCATGGCATCATCAGTTGCTGCCCAACCGGCAATATCGATGGGGCCACAAAGGGGACTTGCGACTCACGGAACATGCTGGCAAACGTCGCCCCCAGAACAGTACCATAGCTGAATCCCCAATACACCAGTTTCCCCCGCGTGCTCGGCGGCAAGGCCGCCTCTTCCGCCTCATCAAGACCCGTCGACGAAACCGCTCTCTCGCGTGCGTGCGGGCAACGCCCCCCCGCTTTCCGCCTCGCCCCGTCCGTCCACCGATCCCAGGCCCTCACGATATTCAGCATGTCATGCGCAACGTGCGGCGTGCCCGCATACCCGAAGATGCCGTCCTGCCTGTCCGTGGCCCGGCACAGCAAGTTCGCCGCCCGCCGACGCGCCACCGTCTTTATGGTGGCGGCGTCGCTCGTGTTGGGCAGGCCCGTCTCCACGTCGCCCATCAGCCAGGTCAAGCGGTGGAGCAGGGCCGTGTTGAGGTCCGACGCGTTGGGGGGTTCCGCCGCAAGCGGCGACACGAAGCAGTCTGCGACCGGCGTCGAGGCGCCGATGCCGCGCGGGTCGAAGCCGATGATGTCGTGGTGCGCGCCGACGACGGTCTGCAGGAGTCGGCCCGCGGTGAGGACGATGGCTGCCCCGGAACCGCCGGGCCCGCCTGGATTGAGGAGGAGGGGGGACTCGGACCAGGTGCCTGTGGCGGGGGAGTGGCCGCTGCCGGGGAGTATCACTAGGGCGAGGTGGACCTTTGGGTTGTCGGGTGACTGGTCGAGCGGGCGGCCGTAGTCTAGCGGTACGGTCAGGCGGGCGCAGTAGAACTCGTCCAACGCCCGGAAGCATGGCTCCCAGCTGAGGTCCTCGCTGGGCAAGATGGCGTCCCAGTCTACGAAATTGTCATCCCACGCCGGCTTCGCGCCGTTCGGGAACCACTTCGGATGAAAGACGTTGGGCCAAGTCGAGAGCGACGTCCAGACAAAGTAAAAGACAGCCACCGCCAGGGTGGCTACCGTGACTGTCATGGTTCGCATCCTCCTCTGCCCGCCATTCCCGGCGAACGGGACGGGTTCGCGGGGTTTGAGTTGGTGCTGGGGCTCTTCTTTGGGATTCCCCATCGCAGTCTCTCCCACTGGAAAACCGAATTCTTAGCAAACTGCAGATGATCCCCTTCTTATTCTCGGGGTATCGAGTCTGTGTTTCTCGATGTCGACGAAAGGTAATTAATTGATTGATGACTGGGGCAGTTGTTGCACGGGGCGCAAGGCAGCAGCGAAGGCGGGGTAACTTATGTGACAGGAGCTGTGCCGCATCCTTACGCGTAATCATTGGAAGGGCGGCTGTCAAACCACGGCAGGTTATTAATGCGTGCTCGAATATGTTTCAAGTCAAAACCTATTCACCTTGGTTGGGAACATGGAGTATGGATCCGGAGATGCTGTAAGCTCATTACTGCCAGCGACTCAAGAACCCGCGTCTCGAGAAACAGAGTCAAACCTCCCCTTCACGTCGTACCCGCCAAAAGTTGGTGACCCGGCACTGGAGTGGGGAGACTTCGAGAAACCTAAGCTCCGGCGATTTCTAGCACCACGCGATAACATCACACTACCAAGATTTCTGGGCTGAGGAGAGGACGGTTATGTCATCAAAGCCCAAATCAAGGGCCAGGAAGACCCCGTTGCAGTCAAGATTGTGAGTTGGTCTTTCTGGATGAGACTGACCTCCAGCACGCAGCTACCGTCGGGATGCTTATATTCCTCAACCCGAACCCGAAGACCAGAGCCGATGCACATGGCAATCTGTAGGCCTTCTCGACAGAAGGGCGCACGAGCGAGTCGAAACCACCACCCGAGAGCTTCGCACCGTTTGTGCCAAATGTGCAAATCACCCGCTGCTTAGGCTGGACCGAATTCAAGGGGAGCGATATGATATCAACACCCATCTCAAATGGATCCGGGCGCAGTGTTTCTCGGACCTAAAGGACGACGAAACATACTACGCTATCGTCTACGCCCATGTCCTGCAGGAAAGCTGCTGCAGATGGACAATATCCTCGCACAATTGGAATTTTTCCACGTCACCGGGTTCATGAACGTGGCTTTCAACGAGAATAACTGGTTGGGGGATGGTATACTTGTAGACTTTTCTGACCTTGTCCATCCATTTGCTAGCCGGTGGTGGCGGGATTCCGCCTATCCGCGGAATGTTGAGGTGACACGACGGCTAGTCGATCAGTTTGCGAAAAGGGCCCATTCTGTCAGACATAAGCCATCATCCCAGAGATCTGCCCCCCTGGGAGCCGCATCCCAGTGGCATGTGCACACCACCTGAGGGATGAGTTGCTGTTAGCAAATAACACACCCGAGGTCGTTCCACTTGCCAGGCTTGGCATATTTTCCATAGTCGTCTCTGAGGGGGTAAGGGAGTGCCCGCGATCTTATGTCGGCTTCGAGCGAGTTCGAGAAGGGGGGATTGAAACCACGAGTCCCCCCGCCCGCTGGCTGTATGTAGTTGGCCGTGATCGAGACGCTGTGCTAATTGATAACGATAGGGCAGTGTACAAGATCCCACATGGCTCTTACTTACCTATATAGATCCTATTTGGACCATACTCTGATACGTACGACCATACCCAGTGGAGAACTCGGGATCCCGTCCGCTCTCCCATAGATAAGCCACTGAGGGCCGGATCAGTAGTTGGGTCGGTGACGACCAGCGAATCCCCGGTGTTGTACGTTTTTTTTTTTTTTCCACCTTCGTTTTTTCTCCCTCCTTTCTTACCCCTCCTCTCTCCTTCTACATCAAACGAGCACGCCAAACCATGGCAAGCCAGAGCCGATCCAAGATGTTGTTGGCCGTGAAGGGGCGGTAGAACAGTGAAAGACAATTGACATGCATGGTGCCAACCTTGACCGCGTCTTCGCGATCGATATTACAGGTTTTATCCTCCTGCAGGACCGCCATCCGTCAACAGCCAGCTGACAGATCCGCTGTGGTCCGGATCGAAATACCCAATTATGTGCTTGGATGAATGAAATAGCGAGGATGTCGAGGAATGACAAGTTGGGTTGACTAACTGGCCGAACACAGCACGTTGAGTAGCTTGATTACCGACGATTTTTACCGTTTGTTGATGACCAGAGTCATTGTGCGCGCTGTGGTTGAGACAAACACCTTGTTTATACCGCGCCACAGTCCTGTCTTTGAGTCGAAACTGCCAACAGTCACATTGTTCCCGGGCGATTGTTGAACTGGATTAAGATGACTCGGCATTGCTTTGTGTTAAATGTCGTCGTTAGTTGTTGTCTTTGTGTTATTTCACTAGCACAACTGCTTTGTTTTATAACTTCGAGATCCATCTTCAACCATCTATAAAAGCCCTACAGGCCCCCGTGTGATGAATCTCCTGGCACCGCAAGAAGCTGAGCAATTAACGACCAAGTCCAAGCAGCTACTCTCCCCATCTCATCACGCACAAGAATGGCCACAATGGCCTCTGCTACTGGCAACCCTTTCGTCCTTGGTCGAACCTCTCAAGGTTCCATCCTCAAGAATTACTTCGTCGGAGGATGGTACTGCTGCAGGTGTGAGAGGTTTTCTTTTCCACGGATGAAGAAATGCGGCCATTGCAAGCATACCAGGTGTTGTAACTGCGCCATCGCCTCGACCGAGAGTGCGAAACAGGGAGAGTAAGGGAAACAAGATAGTGTGATGAGCACGAAAATGAGAAGTCCAGTCCAGACTCATAAGTGGGAAGGATAACAGCTTACAGTTAAATGGCATGGATTATGCCTCCCAAACACAATAGTTCTGAGAGTGTATGCCTTTATGCACCAGATGTGACTATGCAGTTTTGACTGACTGGATTAACCGTCAGGATCCAAGACTTAGAAACGGACAGAGTGACCGCTGCATTAACGGAATGCCAACCTAATAGGGTTAGATATCCCCAGTAGCCAAGTCGGTGCTCTTCGCACTTCGCCTCGGTGATGTTGAGGGGGCCATAGAAGTTAGTCTTGAAAGACGCCTCCATACATTCCTCCCTGCTCGGGGTGAATATTCGGGGGAAATATGCAGAAACAAAGATACGCAGCTCAACTTCACGTCATTTCCTCCGCCCCGCTAAGGATGGATCCCGCATTGTCAACCATGGCGTCAGTCCTGCACGTGTGGACGCTCCATGCCATGCCTACCCAATACGTGCCTCAACGACTCTCGCAGGCGCCGTGACGTCCAGGTCGCGCACCGCAGCCTCGGTTTGCTTGAGATGAGCAAGCTTGGGTAGCATTGCGTTCCGTCGCAAATACGTTGTCTCCGGCCCATCGAAGCTGGCGGACGAACAGCTCGCCGAAGCCGCTGGACTAGCTAGTCACAAGACAAGTCGGGGCCAGCATTCACTTGTATTTATTCTTGGCTCGGCCACGGGAATTGTAACGTGAGAAATCATGGCTACATAGTCCCTCATCTCTCAACATGGATACTGATTAACTACCATCAGAAGAAGAAACCGTCCTCCTTGGCTCCTTCAACCCTGCTCCATACCAAGCTTACTGTGTGCTAGTCTCGCCGAGAATGACGCGCTCCAAAAGATCCCTCTCGCCGCTGTTCTCAACGAGCCCTCTGAATACACCGCCGGGTATGCTCATCAGCTCCCTCGGACTGTCAAATTCAACCAATTTCCCCGCCTCCACGACCAAAATCCGATCGAAATCAGCGACAGTGCTCAGTCGGTGGGCTATGACAAGCAAGGTAGTAGCGTTGCGACCGAACTCGGAGCGCAGAGATTGCTGAATCAATGTATCCGTCTCCATATCCACCGCCGACGTCGCCTCGTCCATGACGAGGATCTTGGGCCGCGAGAGGACGGCGCGAGCAAGACACAACAGCTGCCGCTGGCCCTGGGAGAGATTGAGTCCCCCTGCCGCCACGGAACTTGTCAAGGAAGGGAACACGTTGTCTTGCCTCTCACCGCTACCGCTCGCCGCCGCCTTTAGCGCCGTGTCCGAGCGAACCAAGTTAACTCCCTCCAAAGCCTGATACAGTTCCACATCGCCGTACTCGCCGAAAGGGTCCAAGTTAGACCTCACAGTCCCAGAGAACAGTACGGGATCCTGAGGGATGATAGCGAGGCGGCTCCTGAGGTCGCGAAGGCGGATCTGCGACACGTCGACGCCATCGATGTAGATCTGGCCCTGACGAGCCTCGAGGAAGCGGAACAGGGCCAGGGCTAGCGACGACTTCCCCGCGCCTGTGCGCCCCACCACGCCGACGCGCTGGTTTGGCTCGATCGCGAAGGTGAGCCCGTCCAGCGAAGGGGGAAGCTCGGGCGAGTAGCCGGCCACGAGGTCGTGTACCTCCAGCCGGCCTTCCGTGGGCCAGGCGGCCGGCACTTCCCTCCCGCCCTGGTCTTCCGTCTCGATGTTGGCGTACTCAATCACCCGCTCGGCGGCGCACATGTCCATCTCGACGTTGGAATACTGCTTCACGGCCATGGCTATGATGTAGCTGTACCGGAGCACCAGGCTGAGGATCAGGCCGGCGAGGGACGCCGGAACGCTCTCCATGTACACCACCACGGCGGCTGTGAAGGTTGAGAAGACGGCCACCACGAGGCTCAGGCGCAGGGTCAGCCAGCTGTTGAGGAGCCACAGATTCCACGACGCCCGCGCGTGATCGTTGATCCTGCCGTGCATGATCCGGATGTATTCGTCGATCCTCCCAAAGGCCCGGATGGTGGTTAGGCCGCGGATGCAGGAGCCGAACTGCTCGAAGATGGGGCTCTTCGACGTGTTCTCCAGGCGCTTGAGTTCGCGCGCCCCGGCGAGGTAGGTGTGGGCCAGGCGAACGCAGACGCCGAGCAGGACGACGGCGGTGGCGAGGAGAGGCGAGCAGACCAGGGCACTCGTCACGGCGATGCCCACGATCTCGAGGGACCTGCCTAGGAAGAGACCGAGGTTGTATCCGAGCCTCCCGTCCAGAAGCGACATGTCGGCGAGGAAGCGGTTGAGAATGCGGCCCTGTGGACAGGTGTCGAGCCATCGCATTGGAGCACGGAGGATTGTGAATAACAGGTCGTTGAACAAGTTCCGGGATGACTCGATAGCGGCGAAGAGGAGGAGTAACATCCTCATCGCGCCGATGACGCAGGCGGCAACGGATATTCCCACGTACACTCCGATGTACAGAGCGAGGTCACCGTCAACGGCATGGAAGATCGGCGAGTTCATCGTACTAGTTGGCGGAGTATGGAAATGCTGGTTTGAAACAAGCAGGGCCTGATTCTCGGGGGTGTGATGTGGATCAGCGGCACCGGTCCAGACACTCATCCAAAGCGACTGGAGCATGACGAAGGTTAGCTACTGATTCAGACGACAAACAATAAAACCAGAGAAACAGGATTGGGTCGGTATGAATAAACCTACGCGGCCAAGAAGGAGGGCAATGTAGACAAGGAAGGCAACGAATGCGAGAGCCCACGGAAGGAGTCGCTTGCTGCTCCTAAAATAACTCGTGTACAGCGACAACGGGGTCGATCCCGTCGCCCTGCCCTCTTCCTGGACGAACTTCTTGGAGGAGAGAGTAGCGAGAGCCGCGCCCTCCCCCGGCGCGTGGCGCGGTCTTGAGGACAGGCCCCCCTCCTCCTCCACTTTCCCGTGACCAACCGCCCGTTCCCCCTCCTGAGGGATAGCGAGCTGCGAAAGGACGTCCGCCCGTGCCACATCATCCACAGCCCCGGCCCACCGCACGCAACCCCCATCGAGCAGAACGCAGTAGTCGCTGCGCGGCAGACACAGCCCGACGTGGTGGGTGGCCAGGACGCGGGTGCGGCCCTTGGCCAGCTCGCCGGCGAGGCCGTGCTCGTAGACGTGGCGGCCCGTGTGCGCGTCCAGGGCGCTGAAGATGTCGTCGACGACCAGGATGCCCGCCCGCGAGTACAGGGCCCGCGCCAGGGCTACGCGCCACCGCTGCCCGCCGCTGAGGTTCACGCCGTTTGCGCCGATGTCGGTGAGGTCGCCGTCGGGGAGCACGGCTAGGTCTGGATCTAGGCCGCTGGCGAAGAGGACGTTGTGGTAGCGGGATGGGTGGTGGGGGAGGCCGAGGAGGATGTTGTCCCGGATTGTCGCGTTTTCGATCCAGGGTGTCTGGGTGACGCATGCCAGGGCCGAGTCGATGATCCAGTCGGCGGGGGTGGCTAGGTGGTCGTATCGTTCGGCGGCCGGTGGCGCCATCGGTACATTGACTAGACCTGCGGCTACATCGCAGTCACCGAGGATGGAAGCCAGGAGAAGACTCTTGCCGGAGCCTGTCCTGCCGGCTATCAGACTGAGCCCTCCGGCTGGGAACGTCAAGTTCAGGTCGCGCAGGAGAAACGATTCTTGTTGCCGTTGATGGTGTTTCTGGGCCGGCCATGCGAGCGTGGCACGTGTGAAGGAGATGGTGTTACCAGCTGTCGCATTCGACACCGTCTCCACCGAAGAAGACATGAAGTCGTCGATGCGACGTGCACTCACTTGAGCCTCCACGCCTTTGGCAAGGAGATCCGGTAGGCTAGCCAGGGCCGCCTCTAATCCACCGAAGACCGACATCGCAGTGAATGCCACCGAGGGCGTCAGTTCGTTGTGGATAAGGGAATACACCGTCAACGAGATGGCAGACAGGATCAGGGGGAAGAATATCCAGAGAGAAATAAGTCCGACTCGGTACAGCATCGAGGTCCAGAGCCACCGGAGCTCTGTCTCACGTCTCTCGGCAATCCGCGCCTGCCACTGCTCCTCGAGGGCGCAGAACTTGACTTGGCGGATCCCCTGCAGGCATTCCGTGAGAACTGCTACCCGGCTGTCGGTGGCCCGCATCAGGTTGCCCTGGATGCGGCCCATCCGCCTCGTCAGAAAGGTATTGATGGGGGTAACCAGTGCAGCCACCGACAGTCCGGCGACGAGACTCTCCCAGCCGATCAACTCGACTAGGAGAATGCATGCAACGACAAGCTTCAGGAGATAAGTCGGGATGAGATAGTGGGCCGATGCGAAGTCGGCGATCCGCCTGGCATCTACCGCTGCTAGGTTGAGAATGCTGCGCTGGCCGTCCTTGAGTTGCCGGTCTTCTTTCTCCTTCCCGGTTGATACTTGGCTGCTAGTGCCCTGTGTCGTGTGTCCGGTATCCTTGAGCCGCATACATTTGCCAAACACCATCGCCGTGAGCTCTTCATGGATGGGAATTCCGATATCCGCGTATATGATCCAGGACAGCCAGGACTCAACAGCCGCACAGAGGAGCATCAGCACGCCAAGGACAAGCACCCATATCCAGGACTCGGCGGCATCCCAGGCTGGTCCCTGCCGCTGCTCGAGCGACTTCAGAATCGCATACAGGGCGATCTGCGGGCCGAAGCTGAGGAGGCACGAGACGATGCCGAGCAGGAGCTGGAAGACAATCGACCAAAGGTGGCCCGCGAGCAATACACGCCACAGTTTACGGCTTCCCGTTCTTTTTTGTTCAAGTCGTTTGAGGAGGACGTCGGAGCGTGCGGAGAAGGGCAGCTCGGGCAGGTCGTTGATGCCCAGATTCCGGTTATGGGTCGCATATTGCAGAAGCCCGTTAGCCCAGCTAAAGGTGAAGCGGCTCAGAATGGAAACAGTGTACTGTTTATCCACCAGGCGACCATTATGGAACACGTCGGGACGTCGAGGGAGGCAACTGCAGCAGACTGCCTGAAGGCTGGCAGCAGCAAGTTGAGCGGCTTGGAGCCTGGAGGACAAGGACATGTAGTCGAACCAGTCCGACTTGCGCCATTCCAGACCAATGCCGAGGCCGGGAATTACCATGGCCAAGATGCTGGTCCAGTACGCATACTGGCTCAGGCGAAAGCGTCGAGTGGGCCATGGTTCGAGGGATAGGGTCGCAGCTTGAACGGACAAGAGGACCTGTGGAAGACGAGAAGTGTTAGCCGTTGCTCCTTACACGTTGCGGGGCTACCTAGAGTTTCTCTGCCCACCCAAATGCTGTCCTGGAGAATGAACGGGATCCGATTGTCAGTCTCTCCCACCAGCAGGGTCTGTGAGACAGAGGCACCGAGCCCAGCAAAGGAGAGGAGTATGGCAGAGATCCTCTGCCATTTGCCCGAGAAGACCTCTACCGAATCTTTTGTTGCCTCTCCATCTTCGTCTACATATACCACGGACTCGGTCGTTGAGATGAGGGCATTTCGGGAGCTAGAACGGAACTGCCCGTTGAGGCGACGAGCAATGGATAATGCGGTAGGAATGCTGGCTAGAGCCACAAGAGACAGGCTTGCGATACTCGTCGCAAGAAACACCTTCTCCTCGCTTGATTCCATGGCCGACAACCAGAAGAGAGAGCAGGAAGTGGGGAGAAGGAGAGAAAAACACTGGAGGACCTGCGTGGCTCCCACGAGCCCGGAAGACAGCTATCTAGAAGTTGACTGATGCCTCCGTGCTATCTTCCTTCTGGGGCCCTCCTTGTGCCCGTCGATCTCCCGATAGTCGCCGACCATGTTCCGTAGCTTTTGGATCATCGACCTCAGCCCAATCGCGCTAACCTCCCCTTGTCTGAGATTTCCACGATCGGCAATTGTGGCGTAACAAGACAACCTCGCTTTGGTGTTAGCGTTGCTCGACTGCCGTGTGGATCTGCAAGGCTTGCACTAGGTGCATATATCGGTCCGGTCCCGTGTGATTGATCTTCGGTTCTGCCGCTGGGATCGATGTACAGTACATGTATCGGCCCGACGTCCTGTAGCTTAAATTCGAACTCACAATGTGGTGCTGCAGGCGTCCAGCTGTACCGCCTGTGGCGCCCTTGGCATGGAAGATAGTTAATGGCGCAACGGATTCCCCTAGCTTTCACGCCTGGGATCTGCCAAGTAGAGAGAAAGTGTGTGTGTGTGTGTATAGGTGCAAAGTTTGTCCAGCTTTAATCCAGACTTGAAGCCCAGCCAAAGAGCAAGACGACCAAGATTCACCGTGCAGCTGTGGGCCAATTCCTATTCACCTGTGATCATGGGCACCACCCAGGACTCTCGACGGCTGTGCTGTCCTGGCCTTCCGAATGAGCCTCTCTGGGTCAACCTGCTCGAGCGTGCCACCACCATCAGTCGACCCATTCTTCGCGATACCACCCTGGGTATCCATGTCAGCCTGACCCAACTCCTCGCTGATGTCGTCCACATGCGCCAAGTGCTTTGGGATTCTCTGCCTTCCGCCCTCTTCGACGACCAGGCAAACGGGATCATCAATGAATCATCCCCTTATATTGGGCTATCAACAGCCCCAAACTATGAGTTCTACGTTGCTTCCTTAGCCATCCTCGCCGTTGGCGGGGCCATCGTGCCGCTGCGTGGGTGTCCCCTCCGTTTCGCACCTCTTACGAAGCCAGCACAGCTAACAGGAGGGTCACTTTACGTTCCCGACAGGCCCCGAATTACCGGTCGCAGAAGAGCTCCAGGTCTTGAAGGACTGCAAAGCGGTCGCCATTCTGACCGGGCCCCAACAGATGTCGCAGTGCGGCGAGATCAAGACACTTGCCGAACGCCAGGGGTACCGCCTCCAGATCATCCCGTTGGCCATTCTAACGACCGGTGCCCTCGATTCGAATCCCGACTTCACCATCGACGCCAGACAGACCATACCACCAACCCGACCCAGCCTGGTCATCCGCACAACAGGCACGACCGGCGGCCCCAAGAGCGTCGTGCACACCCGTCGGCTCTTCCACCGCGCCTTCCCGTCCAAGCCAGACGACCTGATCCTCATCCACGAGAACCTCGACTGGATCAGCGGCAGCGTGTCCATCATGATGCGCGTCCTCGGCGGCGCCGCTGGCGAGGTGCTGCCGACCAACCCGGGCCCCGCCGCCATCTGGGAGCGCCTTCGCCGGGGCGGCGTCACCAGCTTGACGGATCACTCGTGGTTCTGGGAGGGGTTGGCCCGGCACTTCCGGCTGCATATCGCGGTGCTGCCCGATAAGGAGGAGAGGGAGGAGTATGTTCGTGCCGCGAGATCGCTCCGGTGGGCTTTCGTTGTTGGGACACCGCCTCCGCCATCGTTGCTTGCGTTCTGGGAGGGGACATTCGGTGCGAAGTTGCAGGTCGGTTATGTCGCAACAGAGTTGGGAGCAGTGGCTCTATCTACATCGCCGACGGAGCCGTATGTTGAGGTATGCCAGCACCGATATTACCTCTTCTCTTGTCCTTACGATCTGACGCGGAGTCTTCTTAGGGTTCCCTCGGAAGACCCCTCCCCGGAATCACAGCCAAGTTGTCGCAGGGCGATCATGGCGAGTTGCTCGTCAAGACACCATACATGTTCTCCCAGTAAGGAAACCCCATACCATGATCATGTACCATCCCCAGTCTGTAACAGGCGGCGCTGACTCCCCAAACACTAATTAGCTACATCGGAAACGAGGCCGCTACGAAGGCGGCGTTCGACCCCGAGGGTTATTTCAAGACGGGAGATGCCGCCCACCTGGATGGTGACAAGTACGTCTTTGATGGGAGGATTGGAAGCGATAGTGAGTGTCCCACAACTTCGACTTGGCTGAATAAGACAAGTACTGTCACTAACCCAACCAGTCCTGGACGTGGGCGCGCGGCAGATCTCCCTCCTCCGCCTCGACCACAAGCTCACGGAGCTGCCGTACATCTCGGAGGTATATACACTATGCGTCCCGCCTGGAGGGCCAGGAACCGAGGGCGGCAACCAGCTGGGCGCCCTGGTGCGGTTCAAAGATCCGTCGGTTTCCAAATCCCGCTCCGACGCGGCAGATCTGTACGCCGATGATTTCAGGGCCCAGCTCTTAGAAGCCCTACGTCCGGCCGAGATTGCGGTGGCGATCCGGGTTCTGCGTGATGGGGAGGAAATCCCGCGGACGTTCAATATGAAGCCGTTCCGGAGACTTGCGGTCAAGCAGTTCTTCCCGTCGCAGTTCCTTCCCCTTCAAGACAACGCTGCAGCAGCTTGTTGAGGAGAAATGTATTTATTTCCTGGTCGTCTAGAGTACATGCCGCACTATTTCGCTTTGTTTTCTTGATGATTCAGTAGACATACATGAGTGCTGCATATCGTCAAGACAAAAGCAAGCATGACACGACTTCTCGATACTTCAGTATGGCTCGGGGCCGTACACCTCGTTCTCTGCCCCACCACCCCGCCCCAAGCGACCCAGCTGGCTCCTGAAACCCCCCCGGCTGGCATCCACCAGCGGCCTGACTCGTTGGCCTTCCATGTCGACCCTGGCTTGCATGTTGGCTGGGTCGTGCTTATTAGCTCTGGTCGTGATATTCCTGCGCAAGGGGCTAAATAATATGGATCCTGGATTGACTTACCAATCCCGGTCAGGTGGTTGTTGACAAATATGTTCTCCCACTGCTTCTTGGGCGCGTGGTAGACCTCATGCATGATGCTGAGATGCGGATGGGACTTGGTGATGCTGTTCCACCAGGTCCACGCCCGACGGTGCAGCGGGCCGTGGGCATAGGCGTGAAGGTCCTCGACGGAGCGGAAGTAGCAGAGGACCATGACTTGGTTGTTTGTGTGGCGCTCATTCGCGGCCACCCACGTCGTCTGGCCGAGGACTGCGAAATCAATCTGGTTAACAAGCTCTCGAGAAAAAGAGCAACGGCGCGGTCAACTCACAGCCGTACTTGTCTGCGTCTTCCCAGAGCTCGGCCACCATGGCATTCAGGTAGTTCGATACATCTCTATACCCCGGACCGAAGATCCCTAGAGCACTGCCGGGAAGTCACACGATAAGCAACCATTTGGGGCGAGCCCAGGGCGGAAGATACAAAGCAACTATCATTCGCTCACTGGTTTGACCGTGCGGCCAGAATAATAACCGTCACATCTTGCTCCGAAGTTTGACTTGGCGGTTCGCTGTATTTCCCCGGGATCTGGGCCGAGAACTTGCCCATCTTCACGCCGTCCATCTGCGAGTTTCCGATGACGCCGCGGTGCATCAGCATCGTGCGCAAGAAGCGAAACGACAGCAGGGACACAGCGGGGGTCATGGCATAGAGCGGCGGCAGCAGCAAGTACGCGAGAACCTGCATAACGGCGCCCAGGCAAAGCCAGCTGCTGATGGCGAAATTGTCGCGGAAGACCTAGGGGTGATGCCACCTCTCCTGTCAGCACTCGCTGCCCCATCACCACATCACCACATCACCACATCAGAAACAGGGGGGAATGGCCGGCCTGCTTGAGCATCCATGGGAACCGTTGGATGGGACGGACTCACGGCATGTCTCGCAATTTTGGCCGCTCTGTGAGGGTCATGGCGTGGGCCACTGGCTGACGAAGTAACGAATGGCTTGAAGTCCATCTTGACGTGCGATGACATCTTGTCCGGTTCAGGGGCACTTTGGAAACCAAACCAGGTATTGAGGAACAGCGGATGAACAGCGGATAAACAGCATACAAACTCCAAGGAGACACATTGGGGGCTGTTCGGATAGAAGATCAGCCTAGACCTAATTAGATACCGGCTAGCTGGGCTCCAAAACAGGGATTAGCCTGGCGGGTCGGGGCTGGAGCGGTGTGATAGGCGATGTTCAGCTGCGCTCTACACTACCACTAAGACGGGCGGGCGCACCCGCGAGCCCTAGTGGCGGTTCGCTAATGCGAATCACGCTAAATTTGTGTATGTCGATCGCTCGAGGCGCGCAAATGCAGCGTAAGTACGGATACTTGCATGTGAAAATGCAGCACCCCCCCGGCACAGGAAACCAAGATCGACACTTGCCTGGACGAGTGGCTTCGCTGTGCAACTGCAATGACATGAGACTTTATTCTCCTGTTCTCCTATTAGTGGACTGCAAGTACGGATACACTAGGTAACGTAACTAACTCGTAATTAGCGTGCAGTCAAGCAAGCCACCCTGCTTGATACCCGCCTGACATGACGATATTCACCCGGTAATGCAGCTCCCAGCCAAAGCTAACCTTGAGGGCTCAAAGTATTGGGTAATCCCGGGGCTGATCAATGGGGTTCGTCAATGGCTTCTAATTCTAGGCCTCAACACAACTAGTGTAGTCCACTGCGTAATCGGAATTCACCCTGCCCCTTTCCCCCACACGAACCTTAATCACTCTGAAGAACTGCTGCTTCGGCTAGGTAGTTATTCCATGGCAGTAACTGATGAGCACACAACAACACGAGGGTATCTAAATCATCTTGGGAGCGGTCCAACCTTGAGCGCTCTGGGCTTTACTTCAGACCAGACCCTGCACATAATTAATAGATAACAAGATATGGCTTGTACTGGCCCATCAATGATTAGCGCTACACATTACGATTGACTCCGCAGCTGTCCCTAAAACGATTAGTCCTTGTCCCGTGGCTGGCTGGGACGTGTAGGTCCGTCCCGTCTTAGTGTCTGAAGGCTATCCTTACCGGCGGTTATCTACCCAACCCTGGGCTAGATCTACCGGTCTAGCTCATGACCAGGTTCCAAACGACGTCACCAGCTTGGGTTATGAGTGGCTACTTGAGGCCTCTCCGAGATGCTGATCTTCCGGGTGGAATATCAGAGGCTGGACCATCCAACGCCTGATGTTCGATCAGCAAGCTTCCCGCCCCAAAGCTTGCGGCCTGCTGGCCTGGCTCTTCGGCCCGGCAGGTTCACGAGAGTCCAAACAGGGTCATACGCCACACCGCCTTCGCTTGGTTTCGGCACTGATCAACCACCACCACAAACCCTGGATCGGAGCTGGACTCAACTCTGGCCCGCGATCATCACCAACATGTCGCTTTTGTGTGGTTTTAGCTTGCTCCAGCATCTAGCGCCACTGGCTTGGCATGCTGGGTTTGATCCCAGCCAGGGCCAGGGCCAGGGCCTCACATTTCCAGGGCAAGCGCATACTGTGCGTAGGGTCTCGCAACCTTGGAGGTAACATGCCCGGACCATTCAGAGAAAAGGATCATATATTGCCTATGTCCCTCATATCCAGTCCAACAATCTGTCTCCTGATTTTTGCTCTTGCCCTGAATTCGTTACTCTACTCTCCAATTCACTTGCACACGTTCGAACCCAAGTATACGACAGGGTAAACAATCAGACCAAAAAATGGCGACTGCAGAGCCGATCGCCATCGTGGGTAGTGGTTGCAGGTTCCCTGGAGGAGTGTCATCTCCGTCCGGCCTCTGGTCCCTCCTCAAGGATCCGCGGCACGTCGGCTCCAAGGTACCCTCTGATCGCTTCAACATTGACGCCTTCTACCACACCGACAGCGGACATCACGGCACCACAAATGTCCAAGAGTCTTACTTCCTGGACGACGATATCCACCGTTTTGATGCCCCCTTCTTCAACATCTCCGCTCGCGAGGCAGAGGGCATAGACCCCCAACAACGCATCCTCCTGGAGACCGTCTATGAAGCCGTCGAGAGAGCCGGGATGAGGCCCACGACCCTTCAGGGATCATCAACCGGCGTGTTCTGCGGCGTCATGTGTGACGATTATGCCCAGATCCTTGCCCGGGACACCGACCAGCTGCCACAATACGCCTCCACTGGGATTGCCCGCAACAACGTCTCCAACCGAATCTCATACTTCTTCGACTGGCACGGCCCCTCAATGACCATCGACACTGCCTGCTCTTCCAGCCTAGTTGCCGTGCACCTGGCTGTTCGGGCCATTCGCGAAGGAAGCTGCAGCGTAGCAGTGGCCTGCGGCACGAATCTGATCCTCTCCCCGATCTTCTACATGTCTGCCTCCCGGCTCAACATGCTCTCGCCGACAGGCCGCAGTCGCATGTGGGACGCGAGTGCCGACGGCTACGCTCGGGGAGAGGGCGTGGCGTCGGTTGTTCTCAAGAGGCTATCGGACGCTATTGCCGACGGCGATGTCATCGAGTGCGTCATCCGAGAGACCAACGTCAATCAAGACGGCCGTACGATGGGCATCACCATGCCCTCCAGCGTGGCGCAGGCCCAGCTGATTCGATCCACTTATTCCAAGGCTGGCCTGCGGCTGGACCGCGCCGAGGATCGCTGCCAGTACTTTGAGGCTCACGGGACGGGCACGCAGGCGGGTGACCCGCAGGAGGCCGGGGCCATTGCCGAGGCATTCTTCCCCGGCGAGGGCGGAGACGACACTAGGGAGCTCCTAGTTGGCTCTGTCAAGACCGTCATCGGCCATACCGAAGGGACGGCGGGACTCGCGGGGCTCCTCAAGGCCTCCCTGTGTATCCAGCATGGAATCATTGTGCCAAACCTCCACTTCAACACCCTCAGCCCCAAGGTTGAGCCTTTCTATTCCCACCTGCGAATTCCCACCACCGTCCAGCCCTGGCCGCATCTCCCTCCCGGTGTCCCACGGAGGGCATCGGTCAATTCCTTCGGCTTTGGCGGCACGAACGCCCATGTCATCCTGGAGAACTACGAGCCTCCTCCGGTGTACCTGAACGGGACTCGGGCAGTTCCGACAGTACCGATTCCCCTCCCTTTCGTCTTCTCGGCCTCCTCCGACCGGACCCTCGGCGCCGTTCTCGACTCCTACAGCAAATATCTCGACTCCGAGGCCCCGAGTGACCACATCAGTCTCTCCGAGTCCCTCTGCACGCGACGCGACGACCTGGCGCACAAGGTCGTCCTCACCGCGTCATCCGTCGACGGCCTCAAGGCAGCCCTCACCCTCGAGCTCGAGCGCCGCGGCAGCGGGAACTCCTCGGCCATGGTCCGCCGGCCCGGCGGCGGTGCCGCCCGGAAGCTGGGCATCTTCACCGGCCAGGGCGCGCAGTGGCCGCGCATGGGCCGCGACCTCATCTCCGCGTCCCCGGCGGCAAGAGCATGGATCGACGAGCTGCAGCGCTCGCTCGACGAGCTTCCACCGCAGTACCGCCCGCCATACTCCCTCATGCAGGAGCTCGCCGCGCCGCCCGAGGACTCGCGGCTCGGCCAGGCGGCCGTCTCGCAGCCTCTGTGCACAGCCGTGCAGATCGTCCTCGTCCGGCTCCTGGAAACCGTGGGCGTCACCTTCGATGCCGTTGTGGGCCACTCGTCCGGCGAGATCGCGGCCGCGTATGCGGCGGGCCTCGTCTCCGCCGCGGATGCCATCCGCATCGCCCACCTTCGGGGCATGTTCGCTAAGCTTGCGGGCGCGAACTCTAGCCCCGGCGCTATGCTGGCGGCTGGTTTGTCGGAGGTTGAGGCGACCGGGCTGTGCGGGGAAGATAGGTTCCGCGGCCGTGTTGCTGTCGCGGCTGTTAACTCCCCGCTGAGTGTGACGCTGTCGGGTGATGCTGATGGGATCACTGAGGTGGCGGAGGTTCTGAGCGGGCAGGGCAAGTTTGCACGGCTCCTCAAGGTCGACACGGCGTATCATTCGCATCACATGGTTCCGTGCTCCAATGCCTACATCGCTGCACTGAAGGAGGTCGGGATCCAGTCGGGAGACCGGCCGTCGGCGACGTGGTTCTCCAGCGTCTATCCCGGACAGGTGATGGGTGATTCCTGCACGGCGCCCCTCAGAGATGTGTACTGGAACGACAACATGCTCAAGTCTGTTCTCTTCTCTCAGTCGGTGACGGCAGCGATCACAAGCGCCTCGTTCGACATTATGATTGAGGTCGGGCCACATCCGACTTTGAAAGGTCCCGTAATGCAGACAATTTCCGAAATCCCGGGCGCCAGAACCGATGTGCCATATCTGGGGCTCCTCAGGCGTGGGATTGGTGGTCTTGATACCTTTGCCGCCGCCCTTGGATCTCTCTGGACTTACATGGGCCCCGAATCCTGCAAGCTGGCGTCGTACACGAGACTTTTCTGCACCCCGAGGGACACCAGCCCTCTGAAAAGCATGCCGACATATCCGTTTAATCACACCCAGGCCTACTCGGCCGAGTCTCGGCTCTCCAAAGCGATGGCCCATCGGAAAACAATCCCCAACCAACTCCTCGGAACCCAGAGTGCGGAGGCTGCGGATGGTGAGTGGCGCTGGCGAAATTACCTGCGACGGGAAGAGATTGAGTGGCTTGACGGGCACCAGATCGAGTCGCAGACCGTCTTCCCCGCCACCGGCTACGTTGCCATGGCCCTGGAGGCGGCTTCTGTCATCTCCGGAGGCAAACTTATCCGCCTCATCGAGATCTGCGACTTCCACGTCGCCCACGCCATATCCTTTGACGAGAATTCATTCGGCATCGAGACCCTGTTCAAGCTCGAAGGAGTCGACATCCAAGCAGAGGAGTCAAGAATGTCCGCCTCGTTTTCGTGCCACGCCGCGTTCGGCGCGACGCTGCGCCGTTGTGCGTACGGTAAGATGGACATCACCTTCGGAGACCAGGAACCATCTCTGCTTCCGGGACGGGGTTCTTTGCCACAGGGTCTCAACTCCATCGGTGTCGACAATTTCTATTCGTATCTCAGCGACATTGGCTACGGATACACGGGCCTGTTCCGCGGGATAACCGCCATCGGCAGGAAGAAAGACGTGGCGAGCGGCCGGATGATGAATGCATCGCTGCAGGACACGGCGTCGTCACTGGTGATGCACCCGGCCACGATGGACACCCTCCTCCAGACTATCCTCGGCGCCATCGGCGCACCTCACGACGGCAGGCTGTATACCCTCTGCGTCCCGACCATGATCGCCAGGATCACTGTCAACCCCCTTTTCGGCGGCAGGGCCGGGATGGGCGAGGAGATCGCCTTCGACGCGAGGCTGACCGACTACGGCCCCGGTGCTATCGCGGGCGATGCGGCGCTCTTCGACCTCGACGGCAACTGCGTGCTGCAGATGGAAGGCGTCAAGGTATCTCCCCTGTCAACCCCGACGGCTGCCGATGACCGCCTGCTGTTCTCCGAGACGGCCTGGGGCCCGCTCCATCCTGATGCTTCCCTCCACTATTCGGAGCCGTCTCCCGAGTTGTGCGCGGCGGCCAAGTTGAAAGAGAAGGTTGTGCTCTTGTACATGAAGCAGATCAGGGAGACACTTACGGAGGATGATGTCGCGGTGCTCGACTGGCACGGCAAGCGAATCGTGAGCTGGTTCGATCATGTACTTGGCATGACGCGGGCAGGGAGACACCCTACGTGCAAACCCGGTTGGCTGGATAGTACCATTGCCGAGGTTGTGGGCAAGTTGGACGTTTCCACAGTCGACATGGAAGCTGTGCGTGGCATTGGGGAGAGCATGGTGCCCTTCCTCCGGGGCGGAACGACGATATTGGAGGTGCTGAGGGAACGCAACATCCTGAACCGGCTGTACAAGGAGTTCACCGACACGACCATCGTCGGCCAGATGGCGGCCGTGGCAGACCAGCTCGCCTTCCGCTACCCCCGCATGAAGATCCTAGAGATCGGCGCCGGAACCGGGTCCGCCACGGGGGCGATCCTGGACCGCATTGGCCGGGCTTACTACTCGTACACGTTTACCGATATCTCCCCGGGCTTCTTCGACGACGCCCAGCAGCTCTTCGAAGACCACTCTGACCGGTTCATATACAAGGTTCTCGACATCGAGAAGAACCCCGTGGACCAGGGATTCGACGAGCACTCGTACGACCTCATCGTGGCGGCCAATGTTCTGCACGCTACGAGATCGTTGCAGGAGACCTTGGTCCGCACCCGATCGCTGCTGAAGCCCGGTGGTTCCTTGCTTCTCCTGGAGGGGACAAACATCGACGTCCTCCTCGGCTCCTTCATCTTCTCCGGCTTTGAGAGCTGGTGGCTCGGCGAGGCAGAGGGCCGCGTCTGGGGACCCATGGTCACCGGTGATACCTGGGACAAGATGCTGAAGACTGCAGGGTTCTCCGGGGTGGACACTATCACTCCGGACCACGACAAAGGATTGCGCCCGTTTTCTGTTGTCTTGTCGCAGGCTGTGGATGACGGGGTGGAGTTACTTCGAGATCCGTTCACGCCAGGCCGGGCGGTGTCTCACCGTGGAAACTTGTACATCGTCGGAGGGGCGACGCCGTGGACTTCGATACTCGTGACCAAGTTGGAGGCGATCTTGTCGCAATTTTTTGAACGAATCATCAAATCACCAACCCTCGAGTCACGGGAGCTTCTCGACTTGGCCCCGGTGTCGACGGTTCTCAATCTGACCGACCTGGACGGGCCCTGCTTCAAGGACATCAATGAGGCGCAATTCAACGCACTCAAGGCTCTCCTCGAGACCAGCCAGAACCTCCTCTGGGTCACCACCGGCCCGGAGAGCGACAACCCCTACGACGGCATGAGCAAAGGCTTGCTTGCGTGTGCCGGCTACGAGAACCCGCACTCGCGATACCAGCACCTGAATCTCGTCGATGTCGATCCCGACGCCGTCGACGCCCACTTCGTCGCTGCACAGCTGCTGCGCATGGAGGCCGCCGCCGATTCGGACAATGACTACGACCTACCCTCTCGTGTCTGGACCACCGAGCCGGAGCTGCGCCTCGAGGGCGGGAGGTTGTGGATTTCTCGCATTAAGAACGACCCCTCCATGAATATGCGGTACATGTCCGGCAGGCGGTCTATTGAGGAGGAGGTCGATCTGCGGGAGTCGAGCATCGCGATATCGGAGTCCGGGGAGCTGGTCAGAGCTGCTAGACAAGCACCTTGGGAATCTACCCCGGCTGGGGTTTCTATCCGGGTCAGATACTCTACCTCGGTCCCGTTTAGATTTGACGGAGCCGGATTGCTATACCTCGTCATCGGAGTCGGCCAGGGAAAGACGCAGGGTCGTTTCCTTGCCCTGTGTGAGAGCCAAGAGTCCGTTATCTCAACGCCCCCAGTCTGGTGTTGGCCAGTGCCTGAGCAGGTCACTGGAGAGAATGAGGCTGCGTACCTGTACGGGACGGCGTCTGCGCTGCTCGCCGCAAATCTGGTCAACATGGCGAGTCCGAAGACCGCCATCCTCGTCCATGAGGCCGACCACACCCTTCGGTCGGCCATATCGGCCTTTGCCTCGGCGGCCGGCATCAAGCCGCTGTTCACAACAAGCAAGTCTCAGCCAGCATTGCAGAAGAGCACGAATACGATATTCATCCACGAGATGAGCTCCGCTCGTGCGCTTGCCGATCTGCTGCCGGTGACCAACGTGTCTGTCGCCGTGCGATTTGACACCGGCTCATCCAAGTCATGCGGTGGTGTTTGGAATCGCCTAGATGCGCTTCTTCCGCCACACGTCCGCCGGGAGAGCCTTCAGAGTCTCCATTGCCACACTTCTGCCGTTCACGCATCTTGCGGCGTCACCCGGACCACGGCGTCCCTGGAGGGTGCGCGTCGTCAGGCACTTGGGTCGAGCACAGGGGGTCTGACGGCAGCAAATATTGTTGACGTGCAGGCGCTGGTCGGGAGTCATGGACTGAGAATTGTCGACTGGACCGGAACACAGAAGGTCAGAGTCCCGGTCCAACCGGCAAGCAACCTCGTCAGCTTGTCCCCCAATAAGACATACTTGCTCGTCGGAATGACCGGGGATCTCGGGCGGTCGGTGTGTCAGTGGATGATTGGGAGAGGGGCCCGCCACGTCGTTCTCACCAGCCGGAAACCCAAGGTGGAGGGGTGGTGGATCGAGGAGATGGCAAGACTGGGCGGCCAAGTTACCGCGATGCCCATGTGAGCAGTCTCCCCGCCCCAAATCATAAGTAGTGACGATGATAAGCTAACACCATCAGGGACGTCACCGATCCAGAGTCGGTCCTCAAGGTCGACCGCATCATCCGCAAGGAACTCCCTCCCATTGGCGGCGTCGTCAACGGCGCCATGATCCTAGCAGACCAGCTCTTCTCCAAAATGACCCTCGAAGACTGGCAGAGGACAACCAGGCCCAAGGTCGAGGGCAGCATCCTCCTAAACGAGCTCTACGCCGACAAGGACCTCGACTTCTTCATCCTGATGGGCTCCATCTCGGGCCCGCTAGGCAACCGATCGCAGTCCTCCTACGCCGCCGCCAACACCTTCATGTCGGGCATCATCCGCTGGCGCCGCGACCGCAACCTGGCCGGCAGCATCGTCAACCCGGGCCAGATCCTCGGCGTCGGCTACGTGTCCAACGCAGACGACTGGCTGCTGCGCCACCTCGACGACGCCATCGGCTGCTACCACATGTCGGAGCACGACCTGCACGACCTCTTTGCCGAGGGCATCCTCGCCGGCCGCCCCGGGACTGCTGGGCATGCCCGCAGCCGCCGCAACCCGGACATCATCGCCGGGTTCCGCACCGCGTCGCCCGCCGCGAAGCCGGATGTCATCTGGTACCGCAACCCCAAGACCTGGCACTTTGTCGACCACCACGCCGACAACGCCTCGGGGGCGCCGGGCAAGACGGCGGCGGCGGCGCGCGTCCCCGTCAAGGAGCAGCTGGCGTCGGCGGCGACCGCCGACGCCGTCGCAGAGATCGTCGCCGCCGGGTTCGTGGCTAAGCTGCGGAGCAAGCTCCAACTGCCCGAGGAGGCTGTCGTGGCCAGGGACGTGGCGCCGGCGGAGCTCGGGGTCGACTCGCTCATTGCCGTGGACCTGCGCACGTGGTTTGTCAGGGAGGTGGGCGTCGATGTCCCTGTGCTGAGGATCCTGGGCGGCGCGTCGATTGGCCAGATTGCGGGTGAGGTGGCGGCCAAGGTGTGTCTCGCGCTGCCACGGTTTGCGGGGGGGGATGCTACGGTGGTGGTTGGGAATGGGGTCGGGAATGGGGTCCGGAATGGGTCCGGGAATGGGGTCCGGAATGGGTCCGGGAATGGGCTGAAGAATGGAATCGGGAAGTAGATGGATCAAGTACGGAGATGTATTGTTTCTCGATAGCTACGTAGATGCGTGTTCTCCTTTTAGGGTCGATAATATAATTAGGTGTTTACCGCGACGCTGATACTGCTCTATTGGCACTCCGCCTCATCTGCACTTGAGCAGTCCTGAACCATCCATACAGCTGGAGTTGGATGCGAACTAATATCCAAAAGGATCTCAGATTACGGCTATCCCCATTCATTCTCAGAAGTAGGTGGCAAACTGGCGGACGATGGCTTGGATGGGGATATTGAGGAGGCCAATATTGTACCATCATGCCGTCATTGTTTTGTTCCAACGGAGCCTGGGCATCATCACCCCATACAGATCGACATTTAGTGCCGATCGACTTCCCCATGCTCTTTAAGCATTGGCTAGCTTCAGCGGCCCCAGATATCGTCATGAGAAGTCATTGCCCGAATCAGCCAATCAGCGCAGCATTTTTGGCATTCAAGCTTCCCAAAGTGGCAAATGGGGCACATGTGACATGTGGAGACGATGCACATCGATCAGGCACCCGCGCGGGGAAAGGGTGTCAAATTATTCGTACATTCGTTCTGCCCGTTGTGCTCGTGTTGTTCAGCCTCTCCCCTATTTCCGGTCCTCCAAAGACGTCCCCTCGTGTAAATGCGTCTCCTTTGTTGTCTCAGTCGGAGTCGGCGTGCCTCCTCCCCCTAGTTCCCAGTTTGCGCCCTTCTCGACATTGCTGGAGCTCGGGACGGGGCAGGCGGGGTGCGGAACATCGCAGCGCAGTGGATGTCCCGCCCCCGTTATGATGGCGCCAATGTCGGACGGTTTGTGGGCCGCCGAGAGGGCGAAGTCGCCCGAGTCAAAGTATTTCCTTGTCTGGAAACAAACCCATGTTCGGAATCAGTGTGCGTGTTCCGAGTATAATTAGGAGTACGGATGGACGGGCAGGCAGGGATATTAGAGATAATAAATTACCTCCAGCTGCCGGTGCAGCAAGTGTTCCTTCACTGGTAGGCCTCCGTAGAGGCGCGAAATGCGTCGGGCTGGCTTTGTCGAAGGCTTGAAACGATGAGCAGCTTCGTCGTGGTTGAGATGCCGGGACGATGAATATCTCACCTCAGTCTTCTTTTCGGTGTTCTTGGGTTCCATTGAAGTGGCCCCGAGTTGTTGGTTTAGTTGCAAGGAAAGGGATTTACAAAGTGCCATCAACACAATCGAGCCACACCCTTGGGCACAAAGCAGACAAGGCCCGTGCTTTATTAGTTGGAGTCGACTAGCAACGATGACGCGCAACGTTAAAGCGGGAGTGGCGTTCCAATCTCCTCAACGCCTATCATTTGCATTCCCCCCTACATATACTAGTTGTTAGGAAAGTATTGGACACGGCAATTACCGACTCAGACCCTCCACCGGGGCAATAAATGTTAGCGCGGCAAGGGTTGAGATACGCCTTTCTTTCTATGGTAACTCCCCTAACCATAAGTAGAGAGAGAACCCCTGTGCCACGCTAACATTTATTTCCCCGGTGGAGGTGTAACTGTCGCCCTCATGCTAATTATGCTCCGAACTTCTCTGTTCTCCATCCAAACATTTTCATCGGTTTCCGTCCAGTTGCTGCGGCCAGTTTGCGGGACAGGTGCCCGTGCACGTCAATCCCATGCTTGCCTGGTTCTGGATGTTCGAGCAGAGAACCTTCCCCGTGCCGCCAGCTTTAGGTTTGATGTTGATGTTCTCAAAGTGGAGGTTCTGGCAGGGCACTGTCTTCGAACAATACATCCCAGCAGCAATGTTATAACGGCTGGTCCCTGAAATATTGTACCAGCTGATATCAGATATGCCGAGCCGGGAGCTATCACAGTTGTTGCCGGAGTAGGTGCAGGGCGTGATGTAGATGGGCTGGTTGACGTCTTCCAACACGAAGTTCCTGAACGTCACGTTTTTAACATGTCCCGTTCCCGGGTATGTCTTGATCCACGCGGCATTGGACGAGTGGTGGCACTCCATGTCCTCAAAGACCACATTATCCACAAAGTCGGCTTGGCCGGCGTTGGAGCCAACAGAGCCAATAACGGCGCAACCTGATTCGTAGCACGTCACATTCTTCACGTCGATGTTTGTGCTATTTCCCTTGACGGAAATGCAGTCCTGCATGACGGGGGGGCAGAACTCATCATCAGTATGTCGGTCTTGCCGGTATCAGCAATAATAAGGAGGGTTTAATAAACTCACGTCGCCGCAGGTAACCGTCCAGTTGCGTATGACTATGTCCTTGGAATTCCACGAATCGAATCCATCCGTATTCACTGCCGAATACTGCGAGTGGCTCGTGGTATTCATGTCCAGGTTCGTCATGGTGACATTCTGGCTGTGTGCCACAAAAGTGTGCCAGAACTGGCTCTGGCGCCACGTAATCCCGTCGATCCAGACGTTGAACGCCTTCCAGATGGTCAGATTGATCGGCCGGCCCTGCCTGTTGCTCCCGTTCTTGTTCTCGTCCATCCACACCTGGCCGTTGCCGTCGAACAGCGCCTTGCCGAACCCGCGCATGGTGATGTTGGTGCCGCCCAGCAGCCACGAGGTGTGCAGGCCGGCATAGGTGACGGGGAACGTGTTCTGGATCCAGTAGTTCAGGTTGTCGGCGCTCCAGACGAACTTGCCGAGGATGCTTATGTCGCAGTTCTTCAGCCCCTGCGTGTCCATCACCTGCCGGATGTTGTACGTCCCCTCGGTGAAGACGATGCTGCCATCCGTGCCGCACTTCTTGAACGCGTCGAGGATCTGCGGCGTGTCGTCCTGAGCTGCCTGTCTCTCGGAGAGCCCGGCCTCATCTCGGGGCCGTGCTGTGCCTCCGAGGGGGGTGACAGTACATGTTGAGCCTTCCTTCACCACTTCTGCTGAGGCGTACGAGGCCGAGATGAGAAGAAGAACGTGCAAGAGGCGCATCGTGTCTACGTTTGCTGCTTTTGCACGTTTTAGTGGTAGTGTCGACACGTAGGCGGCCCATACCAGGCAGCGTTCCCAGTTCTAATTATATGGGGTGCTGATAATCCCCCTTGTTTCCCCACATGAAGGGCTGGTCCCGTTCAGCCGGCATGCTTTGATGCGACTCCGTCTGGGCGGGTTGGAGTATTTTAAGGAGTGGGGAATAATACTCCAATTTCTCCCATATTGCGGGATAGTTGCCAAGGGTACATAATATCTCTGGAGCCCTTTCGCTGGAAGCCCGACTTCTTACTTTGCCGGTGTTTTGGCTAATATATCGCACTGCTTAGAGCGGGGTTTGCTGTTTCTGTCAGCTCACGCCTACCCTGGCAGCTAAAATTAAGTTACACCTGCCATCAAAAACAGGAGTGGACGAGTTCTTGGAAAAGCTGATTTGGGGGGGGGGGGCGCGGGGGAGGGGGGGGCGAAACCGGATGAATAAATACGGCCCTACGTTTGGTGAGGCCAAAATGTGGTGGTGGTGATATTTCGCCCTATCTGCACATGCCAAAAGGGGGAAGATTATTCAGCTGACAGGACTCAATGTTGACAAGCGGAGAGTATTATTTTTGGCTATTATGTATGTACTGTACTTACGACGCATACGAGTACAGACGGTGTGCCGAGGGTGGTAAGGTGGGGACAATTGTATTACTATAAAATCGAGATTCCTGGGTTTGTGGTTCTGGAACAAGGTTAGGCTGAATTAGGAAACAGTCGTGTTGTATTTTCGCACCAATCGAAATCTAGCATATGTGTGACTCTTGCTTGGCCAATGGGCAAGGGACAGCAGTTGAGGGAGGAGAAGTTAAAGGGGGAGAGAATCGAGAGGAATCGGGCTTGATATGTCTGTCTCGAAGTGGGATCCCTGATTGGGTTGTCTATAGACAGCGGACCTGCGATGATATCTTGACGTGTCAGAGATCTGTCGCAAGGTTCGGCTCTGCATTCAGTCCTAGTCTCCCTGATGCCTTTTCCTGCATCCTAGAATACGCACCTGGAGTTTTAATGGATCAAGCTGTAAATCTAGTATCCTACGATTAAGAGAAAAGAAAACAACGCCACTGTGTTTTCCCTGGGACGTAGTGAAATGTATTGGCCGACTGGGTTTTTCTCGTTACGAAAAGCTCTACTCTAATTGTGGAATTCCCGGCTCCTGCTTGGTACAACTGCCAATTTTGCCTTATTACCTCCATGCTGCTTGTCCTACCCAGTGCAGGGTTTATGAATACGACGACCTGTCTGACCCAGGATTGTTGAAATACCGAGAGTGCTGTAGGAGTAGCGACTCTATCTTCTCAAAGCTGGGAATGCGATCCGGGGGCCCGGCCGCGAATACATCTTGTAAACCTGGTCGCACGATGGGATCCAACTGCTGGAGTCCGGCAGAAATGGAGACCGGCGAGGATGGAAAAGGGCCCAGCAAACTCTTGGAGAGATTTCTGACCCCGTGTGTCAACCCACGATCGGACTGTACACGGAGCGCCCTGTATAAGATTGTAGCATAGTACCACACGGATCTGGTTTCATGATTGGGGAGACGAGATAAAATCAACCGCTCGGCCGAGGTTGAGGAGTTTGCGGTCCCGTCCAGGGAGGGCGACAATGCCATAGCCGTGAGCTCGTATCGGAAGAAGGCCTGTTCCACTGCTGTCGGGTAGCGTATATCCCCGTAAGAGTACTGCGGAAAAATGAACGTCCAGGGCGAGTCTCGGCCCACGAACATGCAATATTCCATGAACCATCTTAGGCGAGAATTCAGGCGAGATAGCGCTTTGGTTTCCTCGAATCCTCCGGTCCTAAGATTCTGGGGCAGGAGACGCCCGTTGAGGTAATCCTCTGTGTGCTTGAGGATTGCCCGCTGTTGTTCCGGAAGATCGAGGCCGTCTAAGGAGGGGAAACGGACAATCGCCATTGCCTCCATGAGGGTTTCTGGGTGGATTTCGTTCATCGTCAACGAGAACAGGATGCGCTTCCGAGATAAAAAGTAGGCCGAGAGAACCCTTGACGACGTGGATATAAATGAATGCAGGTCGTGGAAATGATCGAGGCATACCATTATCTCGCAAAGAAGTTCAAGAGGTAGGCGATAAATAAGAGGCGGCGCTTGTTGGGGCGCTTGACCTCCGCTTTGGGGCCACGTGACGATGGGGATCGTGAAGCTCGGCATAATGTGATCGTAGAAACGATAGGTTCAAGATGATGACGATGACGATGATGATGATGGTGGTGATGAGGGACAACCAGTGTGCGGTGCGAGTTTGGGTGGAATTCAGGGAGGAAAGGTGGAGGAGTTGGACGAAGTGATCCCGTTGCACTTATACTCTGACTCACTAATTATTACCTCTAGCTACGGAAAGCTTGATTCAGATATTTTACTTCCCCGTGGCTACCCCAAGGTTAACCTTTACGCCGAGAAGTGCGCCTATTATCATCCAAACATAACCCTGATTCTGTACCGTAATTAACATGAAGGCCTGCCAGTTGATAATTAAGAGGGTAGTGACTGGTGAGCTGAGCTGGTAACTTGGATAAGCCTTCCGACCCCCTTAATCTCCATCCCACACTTGCAACATGTGATATTCCCATTAACATTCTCGGCTGTAATTATATATATAAGCTCCAAGGACTTCAAGTTCGCCACTTGGTGGGATACCTTGGACGGAAGGCAGACAGATAACAAGTCAACAACAATTCTCGCCGATTGCTAATTGGGACGGGGATGGATCGGACATTCGTTGCAGCTGTCGTCGGGCTAACCTACTGAATAATTAGGGTTGAGAATTATTTATGACTTGAGTTCGCCAACCAAGGGACTTCAGAACGTTCTAGAACTCGCATTCAAATTTAATTCGGAGCCAAACTGTACGTTATAATTATGAGCCA
This sequence comes from Phialemonium atrogriseum, assembly GCF_030411735.1. Classification (NCBI taxonomy): domain Eukaryota; kingdom Fungi; phylum Ascomycota; class Sordariomycetes; order Cephalothecales; family Cephalothecaceae; genus Phialemonium; species Phialemonium atrogriseum. Next base: position 117,885 of record NW_026848174.1, on the reverse strand, counting down.
ATTCGCATGGTTGAGCTTGTGACCTGCGTGGTTTGGCTCTAATTGGGGCTTTGACTCCCCGAAGATATCTCCAGCATTCCATCACCTCACTTAGTTACACCGTGACGGTTGCCGAGAAGATGCCCTGACCACCACCAACGTAGATGACATCCTTGTCCGCCTCGGTACGCCCAAACCCGCAAGAGGTCGAGCCCGTGACCTTTGCAATAGCCGTGGGCTTGCCAACCGCAGGGTCGACCTCGACGACCGAGTTCCCACTATTCGTCGCGACGTAGAGCTTGCCATTTGGCCCGACACAGAGATCGTCTCCCATCAAGTTCGTCCAGAGTGTAACGACCTCTCCAGTCGCCTTTCCGGTTTCGTCGACGGGGACCTTGTAGAAGCTGTTCTTGAAGATGTTGGTGTACCAGACGACGCCGTCGAGGTACTTGATGCCGTCGATGCCAAAGGGGATACCGCCTGAGGGGGCCATGGTTGGGTCGGTGAGAGCGACCGAGTATTCGCCAGTCGAGACACTGAATCGGTACACATTGCCCTTCCCGGCGTCGGCGACCAGGACCGTATCATTGTTGAGGACCGCCAGCCCGTTCAGGTTCGACGCCTCCGTGATTTGCTTGATGAGCGCCGACGTTGGGGATGCTCCGGTGAAGTCGACCTTGTAGATGCCCTTCCCCCCGATCACGGCGAATACATCTGGGGTGACCTCGCCGATTCCGCTCAGCCCGCTGGCTCCGGTAACCACAACGGCTGTGGACGATTTCTTCGCGACTGGGTCTACGCTATACAAGTTGGCACTGTTCATGTTGGTTGCCAGAATCTGGCCATTCGAGCGCACAGCCAGATTCTCGATCGAGGCGAGGTTGACGACCTGTGCGGCGGCAGCTTGCCGGGACTTGACCGCAGCGGCGGAAACGAGACTCGGAAGGGAGAGAGCCAGGGGCAAAGCGCCCAAGAGCGATGTTAGTTGAACCATCCTTGGGCCTGACTCTGATGAATTGATCTGCGAGCTGGACGACGAGTGGGAAGGAATTCGGGGACTGGTGAAACAAAACAGACCACCACCAGGGACGGGGCGATTCGACCTTGATCCCCAAATATAACTTGGGTGATGGTGATTCTCTTCCCCGCAGATCTTGGCGCTAATAATGGCCATAGAATTGCAATTAGAGTTATTGGAACGGCTGAATTCGGGAGTGTTTTCTCCATTTCGCTGGTTCCTGACTCGCAATTTGGCTAATATAGCAGACTGGGAATGACAAGGGCAGCGGCTCTTCTACTCGGGACAAGACACATGGGATATAGGTGCGATGCCTAAAACTGACCAATCGTACTACCAGCTCCGGTTCTAGGCCTAGGGCTAATGGACGCATCATCCCGGGGCTAGTTGACGCCGTACTGAAGATATAATCCCCCATAAGAATATCTCGGGAGTTGGGATCTCAAATCTAGTTATGTAGCCTATCAACCAATGGCAAAAAGACTTACTGCTTTCCGCACTGCTTTCTCTCTCTTAGCTTCATCTCTTACACAGAAGTAGTACCAAGGAGCGTTCGGTTCATACCACTCTCTCCCTCCAAGATATACAGTGATGACATCACCAAGTCGATCCTAAGTCGCCCTTCTTTTTCCTTTGCTAGGACGTCAAGAGCAATTTTGCCGACAGATAGCAGTCTTGATTGCTTGTTCCACCCTGTAGATTGCCTGGTGGGCGCCAAGGGACTCTGTAGTTTCAGGGCAAATAGCAATTTGCAGGCTCTTCTTTGGCCACTTTGACTCTTAGATAGCCAAGACTTACTCGTGGTCAACAAAGAATTGAAGCCTGGAAGCATCCAGGAGGCCAAGGCACATTTAAGACTCCAAATCAGAACGTTCTCGAGGACCGCGGCTCAAGGTAATAGAGAGTAGGTAACATATTGGCGGTGTCTGCGTTACAAGTGTTGTCCTCGCTGAGGCGAATCAGAGTTCAAAAGCCACGACAGAGTCCAAGACAGCACATACCCGTTCCCAGGCTCTTACATCACCACACACTTGTCCTCGGGCAGCTGATTGTCCATATTCATCCTGTCCGCCGTATCCCCCAAGTCCTCCCAATAGATGTGGTTCATGAACCCCGCCCGGGGTTTCTCAAACTCCCTCGCCATCGTTCGCAGACACTCATCATCCTGCTCGGACAGGGCCAGGAAGGCAAGCACAACCCTCTTGTCACGCGACCACAGCGGGTCCAGTTCGTACGCCCGCGCCCATAAGGGGTTCGCGCGTTTCGCCAGCTCCTCCTCGATCTGCATGAAGAGCATCATGAACCGCACCGTGACCCAGATGAAGTTGAGACTCATAACCGGCATGTCGCCGCACACGTCCCGGAATATGTCCCACTTCAAGAGCTCCAGCATGTCGCGGGGCGACACCGCGGCAGCATCCCGATCGCCGCCGGACTGGGACTTTCCGCCGGGTCTGTTCTTGAGGTCCGCACCCCACTGGGTGCGGTAGCCCTCCGGGACGGCATCCTGTAAGATGTCTGGAATGGGCGTGGGCATTTCATCGCGGCCGCCTTTCAGATTCGTCACGAGTGCCGACGACACGTCCAAGAGCAGCTCTCCGGGCATTCCGCTGGCCCTTGCGCGGCGGACCAGGTCGGTATCGTCTAGCTTCTTCTTCCCGTCTTCGGATCGGTCACCCTCTTCGTCTGGGCCATGCGGACTAGGGCCAGCAGCGACGCCACGGGTATGTCGGTCTCGGAAATTCGTTCGGGATCCCAGTCGGCGGCTCGGAAATGGAGCGCGTACGACTTAGTCTTGAAGAAAAGGTTCAGATCGACGGACAGGAGGCCGTGCATGTCCTTCACCGATCGCGCGACGTGCCGCCGCTGGGCCTCAGTGCCCCTCAACTTAGCCTTGCCGACCCGCGCGAGCAGGGCTTCGCCGAAATTGGCCGTGGGGATCACGCCGTCGGCGAAGAAGGAGTCCTTGAAGATGTCCTGCAAGGAGGCGTATAGTCCCACAAGCTTCTTGATGTAGCCTTTCTGGACGAACATGTTGTGGAGGTGGACCAGCAGAATGGCATTAGGGATTTTGTCCCAGATCATTATGCCCACGAGGTAAGCCAGCTCGACACCCTCCATCAGGCCGACACCACAGAGAAACGGCGAGTACTCCCAGAGGCCGTTCGGGTTGCGGTTGGAGAAGCGGGACGGCGGAATGGTCGTCAAGCCATGCTGGTATTTGCTCTCCCCGAGCCAATCTATGAAGTTGAGCTGTATTTCCTCCAAAATTTCGAAGTGTTGGCGGTGGCGCTCAGCATCGCCAGAGACGTGACGGTGCCGGCAAACTCGTTCAGGCCGAAGAGCCTGCGATGCACGTTCCACGGCCCCTGTACAGACCAATCGACACGCGAGAGATCATGGTGCTCACCTTTTATGGTGTTGCGCTAAACGACGATGGTCAAAAAGACGTTGACCAGGTCGCAAAGCCAATTGATCGTGTACGACCGACGCCACTTGATCCTCTCCTTCTCGCTGGCGTTTTGGAGGTTGAAGTTGGGGTCCCAGTTGGCGATCTCGGCGAGCATGCGCTTTGTCGGCTTTCCGCTGTGAGTCTTCTGGAAATCGGCGACGAAATCGCGGAGATCCTCATAGGCGTAGATCAGGAACTGCTCCCTGACCTCAATGGCCACTTCCTCGACCATCTTTTTCTGGTCCCAGCCCGGCGAGACGGAGAAGAGGGACAACGAGAACATGCCCTGGGCCTTGTCCGGATCCCCCCTCGTCATCGTCTTCATGACCGCCTCGTACGAGTCGTTGCCGGGGAAGTCGACGAACAATTCCGAGGCTGACCGTTTGACCATGGAAATCGCCACAATTGACACGGCACTGGCGACGGCCTGTTGAAGCCTTGATACGCCATTTCGGACCAGAGTGACTGGAGGTACGATCGAAGGCTGGCCCATTCTGAGACGAGGTCGTAGACGGCCATCAGGTAATCGGTGACAGGCTCGCCACCGCCGGATTTTATGATGCGGTAACTTTCCAGCGGTACATCGTCCAGGCTTGACTCGTTGGCCGGGGATGGTTGCCGCTGCTGTTTCCCCTTGGCCTCCTCTTTCCCTTTTTGCTTCCTCCCCTTTCCGGAAGGCTTGTTCTGCTTGAGTCTCTGAGGAGTGGCGGCTGTGAATTGACCGCCAGCTTCGGACGCTTCGTCACTTAAATCTCCGGCATCGGCCTCGTGCTCTTTTGAGGTGGCGAGATTTAGGGCGGGCGAACTGGTTGGAAAAGACAACTTGTTCAACCGTCGTCCTCTGCGCCGTCACTATCGGCTTTTTGTCTGGATTTCCACGCCTCACCACCTATAGCCTTGAAGGTACCGCTGAGGGCATCGATGAAATACTTATGGGAGGCATTGCTCTTCTCGACTCTTCTCGATTTCTGGGGATCAACGGCGGTAATCTGCTGGAAGACTGCATAGGCCGCTGTTCGAGCGTCAATCACCGACTGGAACAGGCGATGGATGACGGGCGGAATGGGTCTGATGTGCTCTGCAATAAGCTCGGACATGCTCACGAGACCAGACACGGTAGTCTGGCCCATCGTATTCACAGTCTTCGGGATTGCGGCGTCATCGTCCGATAGGTATTACTTGTGTCTGTGTTCCGATGCCAAATCTATACCTAGCTAGGTAGGTACCTAGGTAGCCTTGAGCTAGCCGCAAATCCTCTTCCGGCCCGCTAACACCTGCCCGGCACGGAATCAAGGGATACCTAACCACAGGTTATACGGATTATTATCGGGGAACTTCACAATTGGGGAACCAAGGCTGCCTTGGTTTTTGGGAAGAGAAGAGTCCTGCGCCGCATAATTATTCCCAGAAGGTATCGGAAGACGCCACGGAACAGAGATGCTTCACATTCTACCTGTCTCTCACCCGAGCCAGCTTACGACCAGAAGTGCCGTGCATCTGACGGTGAGACAGTCATAGCCAAAGAAAATACACACCACAAGGACGAGAGACAAACTGATGAGGCCAAAAGAAGGGAATGGGTTGTGTAGTTTCCATCCATACTGCCATCCTGAAGACCAAGAAAGACAACGGGCTCCACCACCGAGGTCCCTTCCTTTTGCCCCCTTCCACTTCATGACAGCCGTCAAGCAGTAGCCACTTCCTCCCACGTGGAGACATCCACATTGTGCATATTTGCTGGGAAAGAGCATTTCCAGACCTTCGAGCACGAGCAATGGTGCCCGTAGAAACACCTCGGATCCCGACACAGTCCTCGTTCATGGCACATCTCCCCTCGCCGTCGGTGCCTGATAACGAGCTTTTCGGCAGGGCTCAGGTATTCATGAAGGTAGCCGCAACCTCCCCCACAGCGCCCATACAGGTGGTACATGTTGCAATACCGTCTTCCTCCCACTGCTGTTTTCTGGTGCATCGCATTGGTGGCGTTCGTGGGTTTGGCAGGCAAAGGGCAGTCAACCCGGAGACCCTCGGCGTTCACAAGAATCATTCCTTGCCCCAGGTTTCCGAACAATGGAAGTGGCCGCCCTGAAGGAGTGGCAGCCAGCTGTGCGGCATACGTCGTTGGTGACTTGGCTGGGGCTTGCGCTGATGCTGCCGCAGTGGCGGGCCCGGGAGCCTCGCGAGTTGACCCACCACCATTAACTTGCGCAGACTTCATCTGGTCAGTAGTACCTCTGGTAGCACTGATGTGAGTTGGCGCCGTGGAACGAGGCATTTCTCCAAGTGGGCGGTTCCTGAAGAGAGTCTCCATCGTCGTGGATTCATACGGCAGCGTGGCATACTCGTGGCCGGTTTGAAACGACTTGAGCAGAGTCACTTTCGCCACAACGGCGGGACTGTCGATGTACTTCTCGAGCAGGCGAACATAACCGTTGTCATGGCAGCCAGCAAGAAGGATGCGCTGACAAGACGGATTTCCTTCGAACAGTCGGAATGCACCTGGGTTCATGGTTAGATCTGGATCTGGAACCAAGGCACTAGCAGCATCCCGAAAAGAACGTCCGCACTGACCCATCAACTTATGATCTGCTCGATCTTTCCCCTTCCCAACGAGAACGAAGTCAAACAGTTCGTCCCCCTGGGAAAACCCAGAAGTGAAACGCGACACAGCGTATCGAGCATTCTCCTGCGTGGCAATACCTGCCTTTGCAAAAAGAATGGCCAAGCCCTCGCCGGAGGCAAACGCCTTGACGATGATGGGCAGACCAGCCAAACTGGCGTCGGTCGACTTCAAGTATTGTCGCACCGCGGCCTTGAGGTCAACAGCCGCCCGCTTTCCCCCATCGGCAGGGTCGCCGATATAGTACTTGTCGTCAAACTAGGCAGCCGCCAGTGAGCGAAGCCCTCGTGAATGATAGGCGGAGTGGACCTGGAGGCCTCGGAGGCATTGTAATTACTCACCAGGTACTCATCAGCGTCAGCATCAATCAGCACAAGCACAAATGCGCTTCGGAGCTGCTTTCTCTTAGCGACCGCCTTTCCATCTCCCTTTCTCCCTTCCTTTATTTTTGCAGCACGTACCACAGACTCTTCCAAAGTCTTGAGATCTTGGTCCAACTGCTCGGCCTTCTCCTGGGTATGGCGCCCGGCTACTCGCTCACGCTCGAGGTCGCGGCAAACGTCACGATACTTCTGGGCCAATCTCTGGAGCTCCTTGTGGAAGGTCTGCAACGCAATTTTGTAACATATCAGCACACCATCTGCGAGGTATTGCCATGGTGAGGGCAGCGAACAGTCATCCATCCCACGTTCTGCTCATCTTGGCGACGAAACTGGTCGAGAAAAGTGCCAAAGTCGTTGGAGATGTCGGTCATCGTGCCTTCACACGTTCAGTTGCTCACTACGCAGAGCCGGGCGACGGTGTCGGGGGAATTCCGATGGGAAAATTGGACCAGGCTCGTTCCTGTGATTTAATGCCTCTTCTCGAGGCCCCCGCAGAAGATCGAATGTCATGGAAGCGCCACCCAACAGCCCCACGTCGCACAGCATCCCCGCCAAGCCTCCCATACGCAAACACGTGTTGGCACAGGTTGACTTGCGTTGATTCCTTATCTGGTAGGCTCCTGTCCATACGAGAGAAACACATCGATGCCCATTGACTCTTGTTGATATCAAGATGTCCCAATTTGCGAATCGGAAGAACTTGGTTATTAGTCCCTTCTTAGTTACTTCGAACACATCACAAACACGCGGTTTATTTGCTTCGGCAGTATCTGAAGCAGTCGGTGTATCAATAATGCCTAGTGTAGAACATAAAACTTATACCAAAGTCCCTTGCTCCACTGCTTCAGGGTCTAGGTAGAGCCCATTCGACTCCATAATGTTATGTTCACGGCAAGCACCCCACGCTCGACAAGCTCGACAAGAAAGAGCTCCAGCAGGAAATGAAAAATCGGAAAAATCGCCGGCATTACCATCAAGGTTCACCTGCTGTGTGAGGAAGGGGGAGAGAAGAGGTTGGCTGAGTAAGTCTTGGTCCATTACTGGGAAGCCATGAAAGCCGACAGTGGGATCCCAACCACTGTCATGACGACCGTCGACAGACGGACCCTGAGGGTTGACCGCCCAGTCCAAACTTCCATTGACATATGGCTGCGCTGCACTGTCGGGCTGGCCTCCATATGGTGCCTGTTCGAAATCCAACCCAAAATCCACATGCGAGTCTGGCATCGGCAATGATGGAGCGTATGTGTTGCTCTGGGTGAGATATCCTGGGGCACTTTCCATGAAGCCAACGTCTTGCTGAATGCTGCCCGCCTGGATGCCGGGACTCTGGATGGCGGAGTCAGCTGAGGAGCTCCCGCTGAGGTTTGGTTGGTGGAACGAGGGGCCGGAACCGCCGAGTTCTGATAGTTGTGCCAAGACTCGGGGAAGCCACACCTCGCGTATGAAATCGTAGGCGGCCATTATGTCTTCACGGGAGCCTGGGTACTCGGTCGCCCTTTCTATCGAGAGCACTTCTAGAAGTTGACGACCAGGTCCTTCAAAATATCGTTCCAAATGCTCCGTCATCTCGACCAAAATGTCGTCTAGATAGGGGCTGGGACACCGCAGCTCGTTCGGGAAGAGCACCCCGAAGATGTATTGCCATTGCTCTTCGTGAGACTTGTTGCTGTCGGCTCGCTTATTGATGGCCTCATATTTCTCGTGGGTCATGAAGGGCGTATCCTCAACATGGCGCTGGACGCAACAGAGCCTTTTGTGCGCGGCAAGCAGGACTTCGTCATCGTACACGGTGAAACAGGTTGTGCAGTACCAGGGGTAGTGTTTTTCCACCAGGTGGCACTTCACGTACGAGATTTTCAGGAACTTCTTCGCCAGGCAATCTTCCTGAAATTGGCATGGCCGCCACTTCATAAAGGGGCAAGCGAAGTGGCGGCGGTTCGCTCGGGCCATTGCTGATGATGGGAGTTTTTCTCCATCGTGGCCATCCTCATCTTCGCCGTCTCCAGGGCCGTGTGAGACCTTGCCGCGCCGTGATGGTGCTGCTTTGGTCGAGTGCCGGCTCGTTGTCCTCTTGGGGTATGGAGAGCTGCGGGCCTCTTTCGACTTTTGACCTCCTGTCCTTGGGCTCGAGTTTCGCTTGTCCGACAGCTGAGGCCTGTAAGTCCTCCAGTAATGGTCGTCCAGCAGGTCGATGACCCGCTCCAGCGTCTCGTGTGACACACCCGAGACTTTTCCACTGAGCTCTAAGTCGGCATCATAGTCCAAGTCGGCGCCATAGGCATCCAAGTCGGCGCCATAGGCACCGAATGTTGAGCCATAGGCACCCAAGTTGGCGCCATAGGCTCTGAATGTTGAGCCAGATGCCGTGGATGCTTTCTCCGAACCGGCGATCTCGACCTGGCTCCAGGAGTGAACCTCCTTCTCGACAGTGAATGGCTCTCCAGAGAAAAGCAGATGGCCATCTTCCCAGGAAAACTCAAATGTCCATGGACATAGTGGCGGGTATTCCACTCGAGCTCCGGGATCCGTGGGACGATTGCTAGTACCACCAAGCTCGATCTCATCGGGAAAAGGCGCTTCTGAGTGTAACCTGCTGACTTCATGCCGGTGCAGAGTTTCGAGATCTTGCAGGCATTGCTGTCTCCGGAGTGCTATCGATGAAGTGGTCTCAGTCATCGACGAAAATGTCCTTCCCGTGGACACTTCAGACAACGTCATAGTCTCGGTCGGCAAGATAGGGGGGGCGCTGAAGGGGAAATTCGGCATATCTAAGCCCAGAACAGGAGTCGCGGCTTGGGCTGAGTGCTCCAAGTCCAAGTCTGGGTCGATGTGAAACTGACCACTCGCATCATGAACATGTACGCCGAGACCACGAAGAAGCGGGCCGTGGGCCAAATCCTCCTCGCGGGTAGCTGGGCCATCGTCGAGGATCTAATTAAACCAGATAGAATGTGTGAGTCCATTTGTTTCGAGGCATTGCCTCAGCTAATTAGCAAACTAAAACATGGATCACTCACTCTTAAAGAAGGTTTGTTTGGTGTTGTTGGTTGGGCTTCTGGCCCAGAAGGCATTCCTCGGAAGGGCAGCATTATGTCGTTGGGACGTGGTTGTTGCAATAACGGGTGGACAAAGTTGAGGTTGCAAGGTTGTGTAGAGCGTGTAAGTTGCGTACAAGCGGGTGGAAGAGGATAAAAAGTGCGCTACTGAAAGACAGACGGAATTTTGGGGGGGATGTGCGTCTCTTAATAAATCCTGACAATATATGTACCTACGGTGTCCCTTGAAGCATGAAAAATACCATCGACGCTGTGTTGGAGCGGCCAAAAGCCACTTGACAGAATTTCGGCAATTTAGCGAGGCATAACAATGCGTATTGCGCGAATTCGCCAATTTTTCACTACTTGTTAACACGCCAAGCCGAGGACACCGAGCCCTTATTGGCCAGACATTCATATGACATGCAAGTGCTTGCAGTAGCGGCACGGGCGGTGAATACGCACACCCTTGCAGCTGCATTTGGAACTCGTTGATACCCGCCATAGGGCAGAGGAGATGCATGCGTGACACGCGCCGCATGGGAATCCGACCAACCATGCCCGAGAGCCAGAGTCCCTAGGCAGTTTGACACATGGCGAACATCTGTCTCCTCACGACGGTTCTTTCCCCAACATCTGTCTCTGCACAACGGTTCTTCCGCAACATCTGTCTCTGCACAACGGTTCTTCCCCCAACATCTGTCTCTGCACAACGGTTCTTCCCCCAACATCTGTCTCTGCACAACGGTTCTTCCCCAACATCTGTATCCCCGGTACAGTAATGGTATTGCCGAATTCGGAATCGCATGATTGGAGACGTGCTCTGCGTTACTCAAGCAAAGCCACTTGATTCGACCCTTTCGGCAGCTTCGTAGGAACCTTTTGAGCGAGGTGTAGGTGGCCCTGACATATGTACATGGAGTATATACGTTGACATGACTGCAGACTCAACTAACAAGGAGAATAAACATTCGCATTGCCTGTCGCCAGCTCCGATTACAACATCTCCTGGCAACAGCCATTTATTGGCCCATCACCACCCATCGACACGGTTTATCCATTTCACCACGACATGCCATGACCAATCCCGCTCGTCAAAGGATTTGGAATGTCGCCCGGATGTCGCGTGTCTCAAGTCCAAGAAACTGGCTACCATGTCAAACCCCTGCCCGACGAGTGGCCCGCTGCTACCACCGCCCGTACTGTTTATATCGTTTTCCATTACCAAGCTGCGAGCGTTATTAATTGTTTCATGATCGTGTATCTCTCCGAGCTTAATAGTCATATTCCGAATACATTAGGTCGCGCTCAGGCTTGCTTCGACAATTCTTACTTGTCAAGAGCTGTTCAGAATTAGCGTGGTACATCATTGCCCAAAGTCCGACATGTACGGAGATATCCACAGCTACTCGCCAGACAAGGAAGCTAGTTGGTGGGGGCCGAGAATGAAGTCCATCATGGGCAATTCCTTCACCGGCAAGACTGAGGTTATGCTTTGGTGCAGTACAAGTCAATGAAGATTTCCCTCGAGGACTTTCAATTGAACTATGTTGTCTAACCCATACAGTGAGGGTGATACAATCTAGATACCATCTAACCATAACATTCATTCGTTCTCATGCCGCATTTGATAAGCGTTATACTTAGACCCGCGGCAGTCCCAGTGCCTCCCTTCTCCCCGTGCTTGCCGGGTCCAAGTATGGTACGCCGCCAATACCCGAGGCACGCACGCCCGTCCGGATGCCCTCGACGAGATGCGTGTCGGGCTGTTACTTTGGTTAGCACTCGATACCATATACAAAAAGGGGAGGAAAAATAAGGGGGAAGCAGAGTAGGGCGCGGAAACATGACTCACAGTAGCAGCGTGCAGCGTGCACTCGTTGCTCCAGATGGCGCAAGCGCCCCTGGTCCAGTGCATGCGGGCGATGCAGTCGTGGTTGCGGGTGACGAGGCGCATGACGTAGTCGCGGATGAGGGAGTCCTCGTACGAGGTGACGCCATCGATGCGGCTGACGTGCAGGCCGACGCCGGCGAACAGGCTCTTCCAGCCGGTGACGGGGTGGGTGCGGATGACGGGGTGCGAGGGCGCGAATTGGAAGTCGATGTTGAGCGGCGAGCCGCGCGGCGACATGATCTCGTAGCCGCCGGCCTCGCACGCCGACTTGAACACGGGCTGCTCGCACGTCGCCGTGAGGGTCTCGAAGAACTTCTGGAACGGCGGTGAGAGCCGGTCGTACAGCTCGTAGCCAGACGCCCAGAGGGTGTCGCCGCCGGCCGGGGGGGTGGACTGCATGCGCAGGAAGGAGAAGTCGGAGGGGCAGTTCTCGAAAAGGCCTGGAAGAAAAGCATTGCGATTAGCAACAGGGGCGATTATAACAGACATTCAGGCGATATGGTGGGGTCGGGAAGGGGGAAAGGGGGAAAGGGGGAAAGGGTGGCATACTGTCGCTGTGCCATTCACGGCCCAAATCTCTAGGCTCCTCGTTCGTGCCACTGCCGGGGCGCTTCTTCATTGTTGCGTATAGCTTCTTGGCAGCCTCGGAGTTGATGACATAGCTGAGTTCCCGTCAGTGTTCAGCCCAACTTAAAATTGTATGTTTGCTACCCAAAACCTACATGTTCTCATCCGTGGTCCCGTCCGCCATGGGCAAGTTGTTGGGGTCATTGTAGAGCGGGTGCACGTGCAGTCCGTTCTCCGCAGGACGTCCCGTCAGCTTGCCCAGCATGTCGGTGATATGCTTCTGCTCCTCGACGGAGAGATCATCCTGAGCGGCACGGAAGAAGACGACACCACGCTCGCAGATGGTGATGGCCAGGTCGCGCAGCTGCTCCTCGGCGTTGGGAGCCGTCAGTATGTCCTTCAGCTTTGCGGTGGGATATTCGCGGCCAATGATGGGGGAGACGTCGACATATTCGAGATGGTCGATGGAGCTGCCCCTCTTGAGAGGCTCCCGCTTGAGGTTCTTGGTATCAACGGAGCCCATGTTGCGCAATGATAATTAATTGTAATTAGTAGTGTAAGGTCCTGGTGAGTGGCAAGTTGGGGTTTGAGGATAGAGTGAAGACAGATTCGAGAGTGAGTTCGTTGGGCTGTCGCTGTTCATGAACTAACTTGTCGTAAGAAGCATCGCTCCCCTAATGGATTGTCAGCAAGGTCATTTGCATCAAGATTCATGGCTTGGCAGTCAAGTTATAGTGCGGAGTAGGAGTGCCGACTGCGGGGAAGCTCCCCGCCCCCGCCTCTAGGCAGAGGTGGAGCTGTTTAAGCTCCCGGCAGTGTGGTCCTGTTGGAAATGTGAGTGGAAACAGAAATGCCGCCCGTCGCTTACTTTTTTGGAGATAGAGTTATTTCAGTAGTCAGACTTTGCTACCGAGGTAGGCTCTCTTCTAACCCCTTAATTATGACGACAACACGATGATTTTAGGTGCAAGGTCCGTGGTGTGCGCAGGGACTCTCCACTGCCGCTCCCTTCATGTGGAGCGAGCTCTAAAACCTAATCACAAATCACAGGCTGTGGAGATTGGGTCCCATGAAGCGATCATGGAATCCTGGAAAAGGGGCTGACGAGGGGGCTGACGGGGTAAACAGTGGGCCCGTGCATAGGCTGTGTGATTACGCTCGGGGAGGTCACGTGAGGCGATCCTCGTCATTTTTGGTCAGTTAATAAGGAGTTAAACATGGAGAGGGGAGCATGCATGAGGGGAAGTGACAAGACTGAGAATAGCAGCACCACTCCATCGTCGATTTTCCCACGAATGGACTGTCCCTGCGGACCAGCTTCTTCTTTTTCCAATGATGCCATGCTTTTCTCCTGATTCGCTCCGCGGGATGCGTTATTTCCAGTTCCCACCTAGGTCAAGTAACCTTCGCCGATCTCGAGTGAATACTCCCACATCTCTAACTCCGAACATCGCTGGCTTGCCAACCAGACAGGCAATAATTGCCGTGCAAGCGAACTGCCGAAACCACGGGTTCGAGGAGGGGGAATGCTAGCTGGATATCATGGTGCAAACTGGGGGATGCAGGCAGTTGACATCTCCTCTCTGACACGCCAAGGTCTCATCTCCTAGAGCGCTAATACGGGTAAGGATCGGCGAAGCCCCGCTCCCATTTCTTGGTGACATGTTTGTATGATTGCCGAGTGGTGAACTATTGGTTACCTGTGCGCTGGAGGATCAACAATGGATGCAGGCTGATCCATTTATAACAGGAGAAACCCGGAGGTCGATGCCCAGAGTGCTCAAGGTATTCCCGCATCCCTCTCGACGTCGTTGACCTCCCGAGCTACAGCTTAGCCTCCACTCAGCGCCACGACACTCAACGCAGACACGGTCGCCAGCAGGCTGCACACAGCAGCAGGAGCCGCACACCTCCAGCAGCAAAGATGGCCCCCATTTCGACCAATCCGCTGCAGCTGGACATCAGGAGTCACAAGAGGTGCCTCATTATCTGCTGTGTCGTCACCATCTCCAGCTTCCAGTATGGCCTCGACTACGCCCTCGTGGGCGGCTTCATGGCCATGCCCGGCTTCCTGAAGGTCTTTGGCTACTACGATGAAGTTGCCCAAAAGTGGGCTATCGACCCGACAGTGCAGCAACTTATCTCCTCCTTGATGACCATCGGCACCTTTGTCGGCTCGCTGCTAGTCGGGCCTTTCAGCGCGAAGTTTGGGCGGAGGCAGGGCCTGTGGGCGGCATCCTTCCTGAACCTCGTCTCGACCGCTATCATGCTTGGCACGACCAGCGTTGGGGCGCTGTATTTTGCGCGTCTTATCCTTGGTAAGTAACCAATAATTATCACCGGAGCGGGGGGAGCCGGGGAAGCAACACTGCTGACACTGGCACCAAACAGGCGTCTCGGTCGGGTGGTTCCTCACCTTTGCTCAGATCTACGTCAACGAAGTTGCGCCGGCCCATCTCCGAGGCGTCGTCTTCGCCGTCTATCAGAGCCAGCTCTCCATAGGCTCCATTGTTGGCGCTGCCGTCGACTACGGGACGCACACAAGAATGGGCATGGACTCGTACCGCATTCCTCTCGCCGTCTTCTTCTTTGCACCCACCGTCCAGTCGATTGCGCTCTTCTTCTTCCCCGAGAGCCCCCGCTGGCTGATGACCCAAAACAAGGAGGAGGCCGCCGAGGCTTCGCTCCGCAAGCTCCGCAACACCAACATCAATGAGTCCGAGTTCCAGGCAGAGTTCAACGAAATCCGCATCTCGACCGCGCAGCAAATCGAGAACAGCAAGCAGGGGAAGCAGCTGTGGATTGAGATGTGGAAGGGCAAAGAGCGCCGCCGAACCCTCCTCTCGATCGCTATTATCTGCTTCCATTGTGCCAATGGTTGGTAGTGCCCCTCCAATCGAATAAAGACACATATGAACTGACAATTCTCGGCAGGCTCTTCGTGGCTGAACATTTACACGACCTACTTCCTTACCGTTGCTGGCGTCACGCAACCATTTTCGTACTCCATCATGGTGACGTGCATGGGACTTATCGGAGTCCTCACCAGCTTGTTCTTTGTCCGCAAAATCGACCGCCGTGTAATCGTCCTATGTGGCGTTGGCGCCTGTGGTCTCTGTCAGCTCGCCTTCGCCATTGTGTGGACTGTGGCACCGGGAACGGTGGTTGCCGGAAAAGTGGTGATTGCCTTCATCTCGCTCTTCACATTCTTCTACGTCGCCTATGGTAAGACATGAGCCGGTCCTTCTCTTTAACCTAAAACGCGCCGTTACTTACTTCCCACAAGCACCGTACGCATGGCTTATGGGCGGAGAATATCCCAACAACCACCTTCGAGCCCACACCTACGGCATGGGCACCGCGCTGAACTTCCTCGGGAACTGGCTCGGTGTATTCACCGCGCCTTATTTCATCAACCCTGCTAGTCTTGGATGGAGCGCCAAATACGGGTATGTTTACGTCATGACATGCCTTCTTCGGTGGCCGGTGGCCGAGTCCTAGCATAACTGACAATGAATCTTCATAGCTACATCTGGTTTGGATCGAACATGATCTTGTTCGCCTTCACCTGGTTCTTCATCCCCGAGACGCGCGATCGCACCTTGGAGGAGATCCACGAGATGTTCGAGAACAATGTCCCAGCGAGAAAGTTCAAGAGCTACGTCTGCGTAAGCACCGAAGCCATGGCCAAGGCCGCCCTCAAGCGACAGGAGGCCGAGGGGGAGACTGTTCACATGGAGGATATGTCTTCCGAGGGTCGGGCTGATGGGGAGGAACCGACCACCACCACCACCACCAAGCCTCAAGAGGCTTAATTACAAGATGGAAGCCGGGGATATGGCAAGACAAGGTCAGGGATGCAAATACGTTGTACTCCTGGGAATATCTCTCGAGCGAGAACTACCTTGAGGAGGAGGCGTGAATGGTTGGTGGCAGGGTTAGACGTTTAGGAGTGCAGCTACAGTTACAGTATGCCTTCATAGACTTGCGGCGGCAATAATACGGGGATGGCTCGCCACAGATTCGCCTTTGTCTCTGAGAATTTGGTCTTTCCCCGTGCAGGACTCGTTCTAAGCCGCGATCGACGGTTCCCCTGCTGTGGGGCTGGCCCCATCTCCGAAAGGGGACGTTGGTTGGGAAAATAGGAGAGGTTCTCCACGACCCCTTTTTTACCCAGCCCCTGAACGGAATGCCCAAGGTCAACACTCTTGTCGTAGGTACGAATCCTTATTCCCGATGTTTTTAAATTTTTATTAGACAATGTGGAACTTGCCTCCGTGCCCAGCATCTTGGCCTTGGGGTAATAATTAGGCATTGGGCATTTCCGCAGCGGACGGTTCGGATTTAGGACAATAGCGGTTTCTAATCCTGGTCTTGTGCGCTGGACCGACCTGCCGCTTACGCACCTGCGGAAAAGACCGCGCCGGCAACGTATCATAGGTACTAAATACTGGCTTACCGTGGACTAGACTAGAGCTACTATCGTTAGCTTCAGCTCTAAATCAAACTCCTCTTATTAGCCCATGAGTAGCTCCAAGTTGTGACCCAGGGCTATCCCTGGTGGCGCTCTTAGTCGAGTTGCAAGAATCTTCGGCAGTATTTGCACTGACGACAGCGAACCAATGACACGCCGTTGAACAAGTATTACGTACTACGACGTACGTAAAAGACTGAAGGCGCTACCAGTTTATCTGGGGCGGCATTTAACTCTCTGCTTGTGTGAACTGCAAGTGGCATTAGCCGACAGCCAAGACACTAACCCCAGGGTGTGGAGCTGCATTCCCCAAGTTTGACCACATCAGGGGCAACAACGGGAACGAGCCGCGGGAACAAGCCGCGGCAAACTGCTATGCCCGCCGCTTGCCCAGCACCAGATGCGATACACAAGGTCAAATACCGACGCTCCCTCTCATCCTGCCGAGCCCGCACCTCCGCGGCCCGCGGGTCCAACCCGTTGCACAGCAGCCATTGCCGAACCCCCGCGCGATGCCGCGACTCAAAGTCATCCCCCTCGCGCCGGTCCGCCGTCGTCAGGTGCAGCACCTGCCACCCGGCTTCCCCGCGCGCCGCGGCCAGGTCGGCGAGTGACAGGACCCCGTCGCCGTGTAGGGCCCTGGCGGCCTCCGTCGGCGGCGGCGGCGGCGCCTCCCAGCACGCGTCTCCGACCACGACCCGGCCGCGCGGGACAAGCTCGGCTAGACGGGTAAGCATCGCCGCGCTCCCGCCCAGGGTGTGCGATGACCCGATGCATAGCCCGCGGTTGGCGCGCGCCATTGCTCGGCCGGCTGCTCGACGAAGGTAACGTCTAGGCCGCGGTCCGTCGCCGCTTGGCGTCCTCTGCTGAGGGCGCGGTGTCGACGCCCGTGGCTTTGCAGTTTGTGCGCGTGGCTGCGCGGAGGAGCAACTCGCCCCATCCGCAGCCGAGGTCGACGAGGGGTGTTGTTATTTGTAGGTCGAGGTGGTCGAGCAATTCGTCTGCGTGGCTTT
Source organism: Phialemonium atrogriseum (assembly GCF_030411735.1). Taxonomy (NCBI): domain Eukaryota; kingdom Fungi; phylum Ascomycota; class Sordariomycetes; order Cephalothecales; family Cephalothecaceae; genus Phialemonium; species Phialemonium atrogriseum. The sequence continues at coordinate 100,447 of NW_026848174.1, read as the reverse complement.
CGGACAGGCAGTTCCACCGCATTGCTGCATACCGTGCGGCGGCGAGTGAGTCTGTCATGGTGGTGGTGTTTGGAGGGCAGACGATGGAATTTTTTTTAATTTTTTTTTTCGGCTGCGTAGGTTGGCAAGGGTGCTCAGTCCTGCCGATGTGATGTTTCCAGAACGGGAGAATGAATGGTGGTTGCGAGAGGGGGAACATCATTGGAATCAGTCATATCGTGATGCGATCTGCAACAGAACGTAAGCCATTCGAGCTCCTTCCTGGATGAGCTACTGTAGTAATTACAACAAATGCTGCTCTCCAACCAGCTAGCGTCGCCTGGTAACCTGCTCCATATTCGACACACTGTTATAGGCCTGCGCGATCAGTGTTTTCTCACGCTATAGACAACGGTGATCCCTATAGATAATTACTCGAGGAGTTGAGGTGGTTGGGTTAGTTGATTCAGCTGAGGCTGTGTTCATGTCACTGTCAAAATATCACGCCACTAGGCACAAGCTCATCCAATCAGGTTTCAGAAGGGGGGTTTTATTTCAGGGCTGCCATCACGAAGGGGAAAGTTGAGAGAGCACCTCACGTCTAAGACTCGCCACTTGACTGCTCAGCCATGGCCCGGATCTGTCTCTCAACAACGCCCATAGCATCCAGGTCCTCATTCTCCTTCATGATCTGCAATGCTCTCTCCTTATACTTGTTATTCCCCAATACCTCGTCCACCCCCGCCGCCACCTGCTCAGCCGTCGGTCGTCCCGTGCGCAAGTTGACAGCCACGCCGGCCCACTCGGCACGCATCACCGTCTCAGGCTTGTCCTCCGTGTCGCCGGCCAGCACCAAGGGCACGCCGTTGACGATGCCGTGCATGACCCCGCCGTAGCCTCCGTTCATGACGAAGACGTCGGTGTGTGGGAGCAAGGCGTCGTATGGCAGGTAGTCTATGACTCTCGCGTTCGCCGGCAAGTTGGCCACCACATCGTCGGGTAGCGTCGCGCCCTTTGACCCCAGAATTGCGACGACGAGGGTATCCTCCCGACCAGCCAGACCTTGAATTGTGGGGATGACGAGGTCCATGAAATCAACGGCGACGGTTCCCTGCGCCACGGCAACGATCTTCTTGCCGGTAGTGTTAGCTGCGACCTCGTTCCACCATTCGGGGTACGGGTAGTCGGGCCCGGGCGGCCGGGGCGGAAGGCAACCAGCGAATTTGAAGCTCGGATGGAGATCGGATCGCGGGTACTCCAGACTAGGCGGGCACATCTGCAGCGTGACATCGTAGCTGGTCAGCCACGTATCAAAGAGGAAACCGACCGGCTCAGAAGTCACGCCGATCGATTTGAAAATCTCGTTGCTGTGCGCCGTCAGGTCGACAAACGGCCCGCCCGACATCTGCTCGTAGAGTAGCTTGTTTCTCGCACGGCCCGAGGGAGTCGAGTCGGGGGGGAGGCCTGGTCCGAATGGCGCCGTGTCGATGCTCGTGACGACTATCGGGACGATGTTGAGGTTTATCACCTTGGGGAAGGACGTGAATCCCTCCGGAAGTGGCGCACCGAAGATGAAGGGCAAAACACCCAAGTAAAGAGTCTCGTGCATGATGATGATCCGTCTCGAAGGGTCACGCTTGTGCAGCTTCTCCAACACGCCCTTCATGGCGCTGTACTGCAAGGGAATCTGGTCTAGAAACAGGTGCTTCAAGTCCCAAATGAATCTCGGGGGCCCCGCGGGAATCTCCTGCCGCGCTTTTTCCTGGGCTTCCGAGGGCATATCGGGGATTTCGATGTGCTCAACGCCCAGCCGCCCCAACTGGTCGCGGAATTGAGGCCCGGTGATGAAACAAAGGTCGTAACCTCGCTTGACCAGCTCAGCGGCGATTCGGAGGATTGGATGAGTGTGGCCGGCAACCGGGGCGGCACAGAAGACGAGCAACGGCTTTTCTTTGTTGGCTGAGTTGTGCCCGATATTCTCGACACCTCCGGCCAAGTCAGTCACATTGCTGGTCAGATGGCTGGCCATGATTGCGAGTCTTGCGATATTCTGCGCAGAGTGGTAGGAATTGAACTGCGACAGGTATCGAGTTAATTACGCGTTCAGTATGAAGTGAGTGTGCATGTCCCCTGGGAAATAAGCCTTGAGCCGTTCCATAATAATATGTTTGGTGAGACGGCCCACAATACCATCGAAGCATATATACCCAGGATGACGACACAATCAGGTGAGTTGTTATCGTTCGTCTTGCTGTCCCTCTTATGCAAGGCCCGGCAAGCGTCAACCTAGACTTATAATCATGCGAGAGGCATCACAGTTCAGTCCAGCCAATCGTCCCAGGCTGCTCTAGTTTTATTCGTGGTGCCCGAAATCCTTTGTAAGCACCAACAGAATCAAGGTTGCAATGCTGAGTGTGATGCTGATGGCTGACTGCATCCTGTCCGTAATCACACCTATCAACGCTGCAGCTTCGGCTGACCGCATGAGGACAATAGTGCTGTCCATGCTACCCCCTTGCTCTTGATTATATTTTCAAGGGACGAACAGGGAGTCACACCGCTCGCCGCCATGCCCCACCAATATTTGTTTCTCACAATATTGAAGAAAGTCGCCGATTCCCTGGCGAGGGGCTCCCCGTCGCGTCCCGCCTCGTTCCTCGCCAGTTTCATTCCGGTTGTTGATACATAGATGGCAACCACCTGAAACAGCTGCGACACCTTGACGTGGTGCCTTGATGGCAAGGGAATTCCAGACGTTTGGGTACTTCTGCAAGGCGGTTAGCGCGTTATGGATGTCGCGGAGAGTCGCTTCGGGGATCTCGTCCAGAGCATCGAAGCAGAGATACAGCGTTACCCCAAGCTCCACGAGTTGCTCAAACAGGTTCAGACATTCTTTCGCCGTAGCACCAGGCCACAATCCTGGAAGGCTTGGCTATCTACTCCTGCAGAGCAGGGCTGTTTACAAGCCAGGTGGCGATCCGTTCGTGGCGGCGCTTCGCAACGTCTAGATGCTTCTAGAAGCCGCCAACGCTGCAGAGAAACTCGAGTAGCCCCTTCTTCGAGCCATATTCTCCTTGTCCTCGCGCTCATACAGCTTGGTGGAGAGCTCCTCACACTTGTCTAGCACCGAGTTGATCGGCGTTCGCTACCTGGCGATGAGTTGCCGCCTCGCTTTGTTCGAATTCAGAAACCCGCTAACGGTTGTAACGATGGCCTGGAGGCTCTTGACTTTGGCCCTGGCTTGTTTCAGCTCCGTTTTCACGTCTTTCACGTCCGAGATGTACTGGATGATTTTGACCGTGGAGCGGAGGATGACGTCGCAGGCGCCAAGAAGGAAGAAGTCCCGTCGCCATCTGCCTGTCCCGTGCTCGACGTGACGGAGGCAGTCAAAGTTAGGAACCCAGTTGGGTGATTATTACCGGTGTCACGGGTTTGGAGGCTGGGCTGCCTGACGTTTTAGATCGGGACATGAAAAAAGATGTTTGGGTTCTCGAGGACCAGGTTCTGGCGATAAAGTGCCGTGCTCAACATCCGAGCCGAGGCGAACGTGCCAAATCATAGTCTGGTCGGTTGCTGAATCACAGCCAGCAGGCACTGCTAACTATTCGTACAGCAAGCGGTCCACACCAAGCGCCATGTTGAAATAATTATCAGTTAGCTACCCAGCTTACATGCCGTCATCACTGCTGTCCATTCCCGGGAGCGACGTAAGCCCTAAGAGGGAATCAGAGTTAGATATGGAACTTCCGATAGCCAGGGCAAGCACCAGAAACTGCGAGAACAACTTACATCCATCGACTGGCTCATCGATCGCCTTCGCCACAGCGCACGCGTTCGCCTCAGAGAAAGCCTGGGTCTTGAGCTGGGTGCAATTTGCCCCAAAACAGTTTGCGTCCATGGCCTTCTGGAGTGAATCATCTTTCCACCCAAACACGTAATCTCCGTGTTGCCCGTATCCCGTGCTAATCAAGCATTTGACGTCAGCAGGCGCGGGCGGGAATATTTAAAGACAGACCAAGGATCCAACTCCGACTTACTCGTCGCCTTGGCTGAATACAAATGGCTGGGAGCCATCCTCTGGCCACAGTTCCTCGTCGTTGAACAACTGGGTTTGCCATACTACTTCAAACATCAATTGTGGAAGCTTGACAGGGTGCGTAGCCGGGCACGGGCCGTTGCTCTCGAATGTCCCCGTCTCGGGGTATGAGACGTGGCTCGAATGGTCGGAGCTGTCGAGGTTGGTGCCGTCCCAGCAGCTGAAAGGAACCATGTTAACGATTTGACTGATAATCATGAGAAGGGGAGGAGGAGGAGATGAGCCCAAGACGTACGTCGGGAACCTGATCGTTGTGCGGATACCGCCAGGGCACATCTTGTTCGGCAACGAGACGCTATCAACCTTACTGTCTGAGCAAGGAGCCAAATTATCTCCGCCGAAATTCTCGGCGGTGTAGCATCGGAAGCACATCGCGTTCCACTTGGCAATGCCCCCGGTGGTTCTCTGCGCCGCGTTTCCTGCAAGCATGCGGAAGCCCTGGACCCAGGAGTCAGAAATCAGCCGGTAGTCAAGGAACGGAGAGAAATGGCTAGACATACCGGCTTGAAAGCGGTGACATTCGTGTTGTCATACGACGAGGTGTAGTATATCGTCATGCCACCGGTTTCGCCATCGAGGAATCGGTTGGGAATCTGTGGCACACGCTTGTAGGTCCCGTTACGGGCCTTGAAATACAGATTGGCGGTCCAGTAGTTGGAGAAATCCTCGCTGAAGCTGCAGGTGGTACAGTTTGCAATTGCCGAAACGTCTGAGCTGGGAATATCTGCGCTGAAGGCATTCTGTGGGCGATAAGTTAGTCCAAAAGCAAACCAACGCTGGGACAAGGGCATATATCGTTCGTACTCCTCCGACGACCTGTAAATACCCCACGTCAGCACACAAACACTTTCCATCAAGGGGTCCGCTCCGGGTTGTGTACCTGGTGCACATGCGGAGAAGGATTCTCTGCTGGGTTGACAAGTCTGCGTTTATTCTGGTCAAACATCCGTTCTGTTGCGTCTGCTTTCCAAAAGGCTAGCTACTCACGGGTCAAGACGCTCAACCACAATCTGCGAACATCCAAAACGCAGAAGGGCATATGCGCGAATGCCCTGTGTAAAGAGCACGGCGGCGATCAGTGAGTTCAACTGCATCTTGGCTGAGGTTCCTCTAGGAGAAGTACACGCGAGATGGGGACCAAAGGACGGAAAGGGGGAAAGACCAGAGGCGAGAGGTGAATCCTCCGCTGCCGGGCGAAGTCAATAGTTAAGGAATGGAGGTCTTGATAAACACCCTTTGCAACTTCGCGTTTGAGGTAAAAGCTGCCGGGACTCCGCACGTTGATGTTTTGGCTAATAAAAACACAGACATATACAACGGTATATTGGATTGACACTGACCCCTTGCTGAAAAAACCAGCCACGGAACGTAACTGCCCAATCTAAGCTTCATCCCGGCTGAATGAGTCCAAGCTAATGACGTAGCAAGTTCTGTGATAATATCCATCGACTGGTTACTCCGAACTTTCACAATAAGTGCCGCGGCGCGGCCATTCCGGCGAATGAGAATATTCAGACTCGATATATTAGAGCAGTTCAGTCTGTCCAAAATGTGCCAGAATGTGGATGGCGGTCCTCGCTTCGCACATGTAATGAAGGAGCCGGGAACCCGGCAACGAGCGCGGATCGTCAACAATCTGATCCTCCTTTTTGACCTTATTCCCACCTCAATTCGTAGCCTTTCCCTCCCGCCCCTTCTCCATTCACACCTGAGACTAATATCGTCCCATACAAATGCTGTTAGATCAGCTCGAAAACGTCTGTTTTCGACTCATCGTCACCGCGCCAAATTTCCCCTTCCATAACCCCCATCACGAACGCAGGACCGATGACTGTATATCTATTCCCACTCTCTCCGACGAGCCGAAGAACCATTGGAAAGTCCATGCCCACAAGCAGCACAATCACATCCCCTTTCTTCATGGACCGTGGGCCTATCCCCATCCGCCCGCCCGCCGTCGTGAAGAAGACGCGATTCTGGCACATGACGGACACGATGTGCTGCATAATGCTAGTATCAGGATGCACATGTAGTGCACATAAGATCTGCCACTCGGGGATCAGAGCAAGAGGGTTGCGAAGCGGATCCTCTAGTAAGGCTTGAAGGTCGGCGTGTCTGTTCGACCCCCAGCGGACGATAGTCGCAGCGTGGCGCACCAAGTCGATTCTTTCATCGGGATTATTGTCTTCGTCGGGGTTGTTGTCGTTATGGACAGCTTGCTGCAGAATATCCAGCCAGCTAGAGGATACGTCACTATCGCCATGCCCCAGTATGACGGCAAATTTCTGGCATAGAGTTTGACAAAAAGCCCTGCGGCTTCCCTCAACGCCGCCGTAGTGCCTGGTGACGACTGGATCCTGGCTGATATTGAACCAATCTCTCAGCGCCGAGATCGTCTCGAGGAAACCATTCTCGAGCATGGCTGCCAGGCCGTCGTTGGGATTTGATTCGTGGGACCAGATCATCTGGGAACTGTAATTGCGCACTACGTCAACCTTGTGTCCGTGAAGTTTAAGGATTCGATTGCCCTCGAGAAGAGTGAAGCAAGGCGCGGAACTTTTCGTGGCGCTGAGACGTTCTCCCATGAAGGCATGAGCGGATCCACAGCGGATCCCCGCCGCGGATCGGGGAGATTGCCCGGGGTCATGAAGATCTGGAACCCACGTCGGGGCGTCGTCGAGGGTGGACGTGTCGGAGAAAGCGGATTGGAGAATGTTGAGGCAATTCGTGTGCGTGAGCATATGCACCGTGAAATCCCAGTATATTCTGCCTAGACCGAGGCGGTAGTCAGGCTCGGGCAGGCCAATACCTAGCTCTCGAAGGATGCCGAAAAATCCATACGCCATGTCTTTTGGGTTCGATGCGTTGCAGATTCGGGCCCAAGCCATGAATTCTGCCGGATCGAACGTGAAGGTATGTGGGTACCTGATGAAAGACGGTGCGTCTGGCAAAGCTCTCCCTTGGTGCCTCAGATTCCGCAGTTTGTATCGAAATCTCGCATTTTCCATGAGCTGAATGTAGGTTAGAATGTTGCCTCCCACGGATTGCTGCAAGGTTTGCTGCAGCAGTACCAGCAACGAGCTGGCCAGCAGGTCGAACGGCAGGGTTCTCCCTCCGCAGACGACGTCGGCGTCCCCGGCAAGAGCAACCTCCTGTATCGTCCAAATCCGCGTGAACCATGGCCGCTTAACAAAGGCCCAGAGAAGCTTGTCATGCCCTCGAGCTATGCATTGTCAATGACCAATTAGTGTCAAACCAGGGGAGGAAACTCTGTGTAATTAATTACCTTTCATAATCCTCAGCAGAATCCCATCGACCAGGTCGCTGACCGGCCGCAAGTAGGATGCTAACCACCATACACTGGCTTTGAATTGTATGTACCGAAACGCCACATCGCTCCCATCATCACTGTCGCCAAGCCAGACGGTGACTCGAAGTGCGCGTTTGTAAATCTCGCCCATCAGCTTGATCTGCCTGTTGCGCTCATCGACCGACTCCGGGAGGTCCCTCTGGTCGATGCACAGAGAGTCGATCCACAGGAACCGTCGGAAAGTCCTCGAAGAAAGTTGATCCAAGGCAGAATAGCAATTGTTCGTGACCAGGAACTGGCGTGCATTGCATTGGATCGCGCACTGGTTGTCGGTCGGTCCCCACACGTACGAGAGGGCTTCGTATGGTGGAGCTTCTCTCAGGCGGACTTCCTCAAGCTCGAACTCGATGGTGCCGTCTTTGGCTTTCTTCAGCTTCAGCAACCTTATCGAGTCCTGGTGCCTCAGTGGAACATGCTCGTAGGCCGGGAGGCGGAAAGACCGGGTCCTGCGTGACGGGGTGGGACAATAGGCTAGGACCAACCAATCCCCGAAGTAGTAGTAGACGAACCACGCGCCCAGAACCGTAAAGTAAATGCTCGGGCCCACGGATAGAGAGACGATGGTCAAGGCTAAGCTCTTGGCAACTATCACTGGATACGACCAGTTCGAGACATGGGGGAGCCAGGAGATGTCCATCATCAGACACTGCTAATGGCTCAAGCCGACGATGACGAGAGACGGGGCGTTGGGGCCGGCCAGAAAGTTGGTGGTGCAGCCTTGTCGGAGTTGGAGTTTATGTGTTTGTGGGTGAGGAAATCTACGCGTTGGCGACGCGACTTATTTATTGCTTAAGACGGTTCAGAGCACTAACCTGAATTGTCGCGATGGCTGAGGCAGTGTTCGACGCCAAAAACTTGGCGCTGCGGGGCAACAGACACAGCCTCTATCTTGCACGGAACCTGTCGCAGGCCTCCGCGATGCCAAACACTGCCTTGTAGTGTCTGTGCTGGGCTGGTACTTTCGAGAGATTCTGCATTGCAGTCACTATCACGCCGGTGGCCATAATCTTTGCCGCTCTCTCATCGGAACCCGTCACCTATCTGGACGGGGTTGGCGTCACAACTGTCACGCCACACTCGACCCAGAGGACCATCCCGGTTCTACCGTGGGCTTGCGGCACGGCGCGTGGTGGGAACACGGCGACATCTTTGCCAACCGCGATGCCGATACCTGCGATGACCAACGCGCCGTGTTGGCTCTTCCCCCTAGTTAACCCCCCCCCCTTTTTTACTTTCCAATCCCACAGGTCCGCCGCCCGGCCCGTCTCCACCTGGATCCTGGTCAAATTCGATGAATGAACGGTACCGTCATACCCGCATTCCACGACTACATATCCTCGACCTGCTCAGACAAGTGCGCTGGGATGTGCTGCCGCGAAGGAAGGGATTGTAGCGGCCACGGTTGCGTCCTGACCGGCAGCTGCGGGCAATTGCTGGGTGAGCTATTAAACTTAAAGGTCCTAACCTTGCAAGCAAGGTTAGGACACCTCAGTCACTACTGCTCTATGACCGGCGACGAGATGTGACGGGCGTATCAGGAAGTTGGGGCAAGTAAGTTATTTAACCTAGGTATTTAAAGAAACCTTACATTATCGTAGGAGTCGTCAGTATATATGTCCTCGAACCATTTCCCCCTGCTGCAATTGATACAACCTAACAGATCGATGAGGCATTCCGACACCATTGTCTTCCACGGAATCTCCATCCCGAGAGCCTTGGCCATCATGTCAGAACGGATCATGAGCAGCCAGCAGTACTTAAGGTACTCGGCCAACTCGTCCTTGTTGTCCAGGTGAAGCGGATCGTTGGGCACTTTGAGCCTCCGCAGGGGCACGTATCCCGCCATATCCATAATTTCCATGGCCAGCTCCACAGGCAATCCCCTGCTGCACAGAATACCCCGGACATGGGCAATTTCAGACACTTGCGGCCGGTATCCGGAACCATAGAGGGAGTCTTGCTGCTCGCAGACAAGGAGCTCTTCGATCGGCATCAGCCCGTAGGGATAGTCGTAGGCTCGACGCCCGATATGGACGAGGTACGCCCACCGCCGCCCGTCCCTTAAACTGGGATACAATTTAAACTGGCCTCGCTCGATGCCAAAGAATTGCCGGTGCGGGTGCGTTGATACCTCCGATGTCATCCCAGACAGCGTGCAGGTTCTAAGCATGTACTGGTAGAGCCTTGTTTGGCGGTAGTCTGTTTCGTCCGTCTTTCCAGACGCGAGGTCCCACGTCTCTGGAAAGCAATGCAGCACATTTAGACACAGATACGCGCGCAAGGCCATGTTGCTAACTTCGTTCCACCCGGCATTTCTGGGCTTGTGGACGTCAGTGGATGCCAGCGTAAGCAAGGTAAGAGAAACTTGTCCGACACTAGACATGAGTGATAGTAGAAAAATAGGGAAATGCTTTAATGCTTACCAAGTCCTGGCACTCTGCCGCGTCCCACCAATTGTGCAAGTCCACGTCGGGATGGGCGCATATGCGGAAAATCGTGTCCATTTCGCCGTACAAGAGCAGCATTTTGACCAGCTCGACGTTAACAAAGGCCGTTCCGTTGGCTTGAAAAAACTGATAGCAGGAATTGTTTCGACGCTTTTGCAGAAATGCGGATGCTTTTCTTGCCTCGCGAGGGATGGGGCATCGACACTCCTCGCTTTGCTTGTGGCCACATGTTTTCCAGTCGAAATCAAGGCGCAGCCGCTGAAAGGTTGGGCTGATCTTCTTGACGACATCGTCGTCCAGAACCACGTCTTGAGAACCCGGCGGCTCGTATTTCTCGGGATATTTTAGGCGCTCACACGTGGAATGCTCACTGAGAGTCTTGGCGAATGCACGTACGAAGTAGGTCAGCTCCTTGCCTTGGTTGGGCTGGTAGCGGAGATGAAGATTATTGCCCTTGACCTTGGTGCGGTAATGGCCAGCGACGTCGTACTCTTGGCAGTGGTTGACGGCAACCCATGTTAGGTTCGAGGCCAAGACGTTCCACGGAATATTGTGTGTTTGGTGCGCCATGGTCTGAATGTGAAGCTTATCCTGTCAACCCGAGTCGTGTTTCCCCGGATTTTAGTAGCGCTTGAACGAAAGTCGTGGCTACATGCGGGGACGGTGACGGTGAATGACTCAGTGGTCGGCGATTCGGAAAGTCCGAGCCTCTTGGCAGGGCTTAGGCCTGTCTCCAAGGGTACATACCTAAAATTAGATCCAATTGGGGCAAATGTGGGCTCACTGTCCCATCATTCGTCAGGGGTTCAACGCGGATAGATATCATGGTTCGGATGTACAAAATGGAGACTATGGCCGAGTACGAGAGGAAAACAAGCTTTGTCTGGGGCTTGAGACACTGAGCCGTTTTAAAACGGTCCATAATTGGTGAGCCATTTGCTCAAATTACAAAATTATGACTTGACGTCTAATTATCGGCAGCTCAGTCCACCGTGATCACCTCGTATAGTTCAATCTCCCCATTCATCTTCCCAATAACCAAATTCCGACCAGTCGAGCTGAACGCTGCACTCGTGACGGCGGCCGTGTCGCCGCAAAGATCGCCGCGGAAGGTGCCGGTGAGTAGGTCAGAGACGTCGAAGCCGTCCTCTGTCCGGCAGGCCAGGTACTTGCAGTCGGGAGAGATGCACAGCGGCCATCCCTCGGTCCGACGGACAGTGTTCAGATCGTAGGCGTTGACAATGCCTGTCTCTGGGTACCACAGGTTGACCTCGCGGCCCCAGATGCAGGCCACCAGCTCGCCGTCGAGAGAGAATTGTAGCATCTTGGGGGTGCGTCCGCCGCCCGTGTCATACCGTCGTAACGTCCGGCCCAGATGGACGCTCGTTAGCCGGGCCCAGCCGTCTTTGGAAAGGCTGGCGAGGGAGATGCCGTCTGGGCTGAAGGCCAGGTGCGTCACCTCGTCGGTGTGGTGCGGGATGGTCATGACCAACTGGAGGCTCTGGGCGTCGCAGATGGTGATACGCGACGTGTCCTTGCTGTCCACCGCAGCGATGAGCGTCCCGTCCGGGGAGTACGTGATGGGACCCTGTATGTCTAGATATTCCCGTATGAGCCGGTTCTTTCTCCTTTCCAGGTCGAATATCGTGATGACCGGACGCAAGCCCCACGCGTTGGTATTCCGCTCGATCTGGATCCACTTCTGGTATGGCGCTACAACGGCGCGGTCTGGCGTAGGCGCGAGGGCAAAATCTCCAGACACCTTGATATCTAGGTGGATGATGCGCTTGTAGTTATTCGTGTTCCACTCGTAGATGGTGTTCCAATGGCCGAGACCATACGGCATCATGACGGCTATGTGTTCGTCCGAGCTCGAGAATTTTATGCGCATGGCCTCCTTGGCTACACACATCAACTGGCGCTTGTGCACGAGGAGGAGCGTCGCTTCGTTTTCCGGTGGCCATGGAGGCTCTTTCTCCGGCGGCTCGTCCCACCTCCTTGGCTTGTCGTCATCTTCCTTTTTGTGAGGCGGGGTTCTCGCACCACTGGCTTCGCCGCTGGGGCGATAGGGTAGTTTGCTGCTCATCCTGTCAAGCCGGCAATGTTTGGTGTCCGACCGGGGAAATTGAGCCTAGATGCCGTTTACTATTTATATAGATATAGAGTCAAGTGCGGCCAAGTTAATGCGAGGTAATACTTTTACTTCCCAAGGTTGCCTTTCAGTCCCCTAGTAAGGCTGATCTGATTTGTTGTCCAGGAACGAATCATGACGGGCTGGGCCAGCCTTGAGTCCCAACAGCTTGTTGGTAATATCGTATTCGTTATTTGTCCAATCGGGCCGGGGAATTTAGAGATTCAACCCCCCGACATCCAATCGCAGATATGCCCACTCTTGCGAAACTAGAATTAATTACGGATTAAATTACCTTGCATTTTCTCAGTGAGGCGCAGCGGATTAGGTACGGTATCATTAGGAGCTTGGGTATTCAGGGTCGAAATTCCTCCGGAATGACAAACACGGCATGTAGCCTAATAAATTACCAGATTGTGTGAGAACCCCCCCGGAGCCCCGGAGCAGTCGTGAAAATTGCCGTGGCCAAATCTTCTCCCGGCCAGCGGGCCCGGAATTGTGGGCCCGGACTTGTGGGCCCGGGCTTGTGGGGCACGGCGTTGTGCATCGCTGGTTCACTTCCTTCCACATTTGCACGGTTTACTGTTATGAACTGGTTCATGGAACCGCAAACATACTCCTGGCAAACGAGAACATTTTGGCGTCATTTAACAGTTGTCAAGCCTGCACGTTCAAATCTATAGTTTCACTTGGCCTTGGACTGTACGGAAGTATTATCACTACAACTACCTACAGAGGGACGCCACTAATAATCTCACTCTGTCCTCTATGAAGGTTAATATTCTAGGCTTGGAAAGACCATGGCTGTGGCCTACACTAGTGTACCTTGGCTTGCTCTTTTTGCGGGAAATAGTGGGACTGGGCTATCAGAACGAATGTTCTGGCTGGGCTATTTGAGTGCTATTTGGGAGGAAGAGGAATGCCAAGCAAATTAGGCAGCGACTTTGGGACAGAAACAATGTGAGAGTTGATTGGCTGGTCGGATATTGGCGCATTGCAGAGGAGCATAGCCACGATAGTCCTCCTGCGAAAACCTTGATAACTGCACGTCGAAAGTTTACAATAAAAAGCTAGATTATTAGCTTTCAACTTTGTGCCTTCTCCTCGGTTGGATCAACACAGAAGAGAATCAGACTTCCATTTTCTTTTATCTGACGAGAAGCCGTTGGGAAACACGCCAAGAAAGACACCACACCACAAATATTCCAACATGTCGCAGTTCGACGAGAAAGAAGAATCCCCGCCGCCGTTCGAAGCCGGCGATTTTCAAGGCGCAACATCTGATGAAAAATCACAGCCCGGCTCATTCGCCACGCCCTTCGCGTGCATAACCCTGAACATGACGGATTGCATCCGCTTCATCAACTTCCCACGCGAGGAGGTCTCCGCCCTATACAACCTGATCCAAACCTCCTGGCCAAAGGGCGCTCGAGAACCCCGGCTATATGGAGGCTCACAGGAGGTTAGGCTGCACGGTTCGCCTTGGTCCGATGACTTCAGCGGGAATAACAACTCGCGGAGACTTATCCGGAAGTTACTTGAGACCCTGTTCGACCGCGGCTGGATCTTGCAGGCTGGCGTGGACATGAGCAAGAAGGATCAAGACAAGGGTCAGTGATAGCTTGCAACAAGATGCTAGTTAAACAGTACGCTGACTGATAGGTTTAGACACACTTGTGTTTCGGTACCAGTCGCCTCCACCACCACCATGTGACTGGCTCTGCATTTCCTTCGACACATGGGACAAGCTCAAGTTTGTGGAAGCCCCGTCTAGCGATCTTGCCGGAGCCATTTTCCAGGCCTTTGAATCCCGCATATCCAAGCACGAGCCGAAAGACGATTGTCTTAAGCTCCATTTCCGCGGATCGCCGTGGTACCCTGATGGCGAAGAGACTGTTAGTTCGCGTCTGATCCTGATGACGCTCCTGGAGGTCCTCGAGAGGTTTGGCTACACCCTATACGGGAGTATCTGTGCGCAGAATGGTCATCAGGGTACAGACGCCGATGTGTTGATTGTGCATCGTCAGAAGGACTGGAGCCCAGGGGCGCCTATTTGGCATCGTTAATTAAGGAGTGTGCTGTTGTCGCAAAGAGAAGCTGTCATGAGCATTGGGTATTGACTATGGAAAGGAGAATGGATATCAAATAGCTCGATGATCAAACGTTGTTCCCGTTAATCGACCTTTGCTGCTGCTTTAACACTGTCCAAACCACTCTGGTTTCCACCACAACACCGTGAGCCGCAACTCAGCAATGGCATACGGCGACGCATATCAATATATCAGTTAAGACATGATGCGGAAGATAGGGTACTCGTCCCCCGTGTCGACCGGAACAATATTAAAGCTGACATACGAGTCAATGTTCTCTGGCTCCAGCGCAACCACGGCCAGGGCTGCATTCTTCTGCCTGGTGCTGATCAGGAAGCTCCCGGAAGGCAGCTCCAGTTCCTTTTGCACAGTCTCGGTGGTAACATCCACGCGCACGACGCCCTCATAGTACTCATCCGCAAACGCGACTGATGTGATCTTCAGAGCTTCAACGCTGCCGCGGAATGGCTCCTGCAGCGTCTCGACTTCTAGGCCGGACACCCTCAGTCGGTCTGCTAGATCCGCCCAGGCAACTGGAATGAGGTACGCCTCGGGCCTGCCCCGTGTCAGGTTGGCGTTGACGGGCGTCGTGCTGGCAAACTCGATGGGCACCTGAACGACGCTTCCGTTTGAGCTGTCGACCATGGTGAAAGTCCTCTTGGACAAGGTCGAGTAGTCTGTGACGATGATATCCTCCGTCGACGCGATGAAATCTCGGATTCCATCCTCAATGGTGGAATACACCTCATCAGCGTGGTCGGCGGCGGTCTGGATGATGCTCTCGGCCATGGCGAGCCCAGACACTGTTCGTCGCTGGAAATGCTGGTCCGCCAGCCGGATGCCCCGTGTCTCGCAGAGGAAGGTGATGCTCTGCGTCAACCCCATGGCGTTTCTCCCGATCTTGGCATCGCTGCCCGCCTCGTCGAAACGAATTGTGAAGTCGGGCTTCGAGCTGGACGGACCGGTGACGTAGGGCTCCCATGTGAGACCGAGGTCCTCCATAGCCTCGCCTATCGCCGGAGCAAAGAGCTTCTCGGACAGACGGCGGATTGTAGGGTGGATGTTCAGATTCTTCGCCGCCGAAAACAACCCATCAGCCCCCTGCACGTACCTACCATACTGAGTCGTGGCGCTGTACTCATGCATGTCGATGGCGACATGGGGGGCAAAGGAGCTAAAGAGTTGCTTGATGTCGCGAGTCTGCTGTCTCGCGAGTTTGACATGGTCTCGATTCGGGTCGAGGTTCGTGGCCAGCGTGCGCTGAAAGTATGCGACGCCATCCAGGTTGTATCGAGGTAGGACCAGTATCTCCACACGCTTGAGGAGAGACGCTGCCCAAGTCTGGTTTGCGTCCATTTTGCCAAGAAGAGCTAGCACAGCCTGGTCACCCGCGGGCTCGTTGCCGTGCACTGCTCCCTGTAGCCACACCCGAGGTTTCTGGGTGCTATTCGCGGTGCGGCAAGGGTTCCGGGGAGATGACGAGAGCAGGAGGTAGGGAAAGGCACGTCCCTCTTCAGACGAGAAGTTCGCCACATTGTACGATATCCAGTCATTCTTTTCTGCCAGGGACTTGATGAAGGAGTCTACCAACAAGTAAGCAAAGTCGTACGTAATGTTCGAAGATACCCCCGACCAAGACTAACCAAGTGTCGAGTCATCCGTCGGCCCGGCTGTCCCAGCAGAAAATCCATCAGGTATATCTTGGGGGCTCAGAAAGGCGGGCGAAAGCAACGGAACATCCACGGCCGGGAAGTTCCGGGCGACGTTGTCGGTGTCCTTCCGCACTACGACGTGATTGTGCCCATACTGAACTCCCTGCGCAGAGGCAATGGAAACAGTGCCGAGCAAGAACGCAAGGTTGGATAGCGCGCGCATCTTGATGTCGTTGCCTCGCAGCTGCACCCAACAAGGATGGGAGTATTGTATACAGATAGTTCATAAAACAGAGAGTGTGTGAGGGCTGTGGTCATGAGCTTCCTTTTATGTTTTTGTGTGATTATGTTTCTCCTGAAGTGGATCACGAACGTAAAGTTGTAATTCTATTAAGCTCACCGACTTCTTCCAAAACGAGAAATCATATCCCTAGACTTGACCTTGTTAACCTCAGTAGCGGAATCCTGCCGGTCTAGATATCGCAGCAACGGAAAGATCAACACTCCTAGCATCGGCTAGCAACGTTGTTGCTTGGCATGCCATTGGCAACGAAGCTTGATGAGGCAGTTGGCTATCTGATGTGAGGGGTAAGTGGAACTGCGATAACGGCGCCAAGACTCTTATTTCCAGATTCCAGGGAATCTTCAACTCGCGACAGGAATGTCTTGCATTGATTGACACCGAAGCTGAATGTGGCACTCGGTAAAAGGTGAGGGGTAAGCGCGAAATGCGGTATGTGGCAGAACCTCAACATCTCAAATCTAGGAGATCGGTACGCTGCAGCCATCAGGTAGATCTAGAACATAGGAAGGTTAGCAGCTTTTTCGAGAGACGGGAAGTCGAGATCGCCGTCAGAATCAAAGAACTGGTCACGAGGGATACCATTAGGGGCATAGACCCGGTTTGCACCAAAATTCGTTGCATCCCGGCCTCCCCGAGCTACAAGTAATGGATATGCAGGTCTGAGACTCTCAAGGAATGCACTGAACGTACGTATGTCTTAGATTCCTGATTAGCGGCTTTCAACCGATTCTTTTCTCTCCCCTTTCATTCTCTACAAGACGGTTGTGTTCCTGCCTCGGGAACCTTAACCCCACGACCATACCTCCTTAACTTTCCATGCCGAGTCACTAATCGGTAAGCCGTCTGTAACGGAGCCTTTGGATCCAGCGGTGGCACCTTGCATGAAGAAGCCGGTTGGGTCCACGGTTGAAGATACCCATAAGTCGCATGGCTAGACCCATCTAACCACAACAGTATGTCGGTTTGGTTTGGAAGAGAGTATTTCGGCCAAGCGTAAGTATTTCAACCCCTTTGGGACCACTAGCGCAAGTATTTCACCCCTTTTCGGCCTAGGGTAAGTATTTCAACCCCTTTTGGCCTAGGGTAAGTATTTCAAACCTCCCTCGGCCTATGCGCGGTGATGCTATGCTGGATAAAGAGATTCGATGATGTGAGAAATGCCATTGGAGCGTGGAGCATGCATCTATCAAGTGCATGAGCGACAGTGATGTGAAAGTCAGGTACTTATCATTAATGGTTTGCCTCCTCTTCCAAAGTCAAAGATGTCGCCTGCCTCTCAAGTATTCTACACCACTTCCCCACCCAACCCAGGCACGTCGCCGTTTAGACACATGAAATAGTCGCTGAAGTGGTAGGGGTTTTCGTCATTTGGCAAGTCAAGCGACGGGTAGACCTGGCAGACGATGGCGCAGCTCATCGGGTATGCTGGGTTGACAAGGCTTGTGGGGCTGGTGATGTTGTGCACTTTGTACGGGAAGATGGGGTGGTTTCGGGAAATTAAAAAAGGAAAGGGCCGCGGTTGTTAGGTCCCAATATCTCGGCACTGTCTACGTACATGGCTAGCAAGGTGGAGTCGGCGAGGACGGTGTGGCAGTTCGCTGAGGAGCAGGCCAAGAAGATGCCCGGGTTTATTGTCAACTTTGTCAGTCCATTCATGATTCTTGGGGAGGCGCCGCACCTATCTCATCTAAGGGGCTCGGCTGGCTAGGTGGATAAGTTGTGGAAAGGGAACACGAGCAGGGTGAGAGCGGTGCCGGCATGTAAGTGTTTGGTGGCCTTCATTCTAGCTATTTACGTCAATGTCAAGGACGTCGCGGCGCTGTATGTCGCTGCCCTTCTCGATCCGCAAGTCAGGAAGAACGCATCCAGGCATGGGCAGGGCCGTCTAATTGGAATGACGTCTTGGCTATCATGCGGCGCCAGTATCAAGACCGCCAGTTTGTGGACGATTTACCAGCAGCTGGAAAGCTCCTCGCCACAACGGATGACACTCTCGAGCGACGCCTGCTGAAGAAGTGGGCTGGACGGGATGGCCGGTTGAGCCTGGAGGAAGGAATTCGCCAGACACTGACTGGAAAGTATTATACTGTGATAGACTGCCTCTTGCGCATATCAAGTCTTTAACTCTATTTTACTTATCCGTTGCCGGCAACCAAACTCTTGTATCTGCCTCCTCCATTTTCAGCAGTTAATATCAACGAACAATGGCAAACCGACAACCCAAGCCTTGCAATCTCGTTGAGGGATTCAGTGTCGGAAGCGGTGGATGAGGCATTTGGAAATTGGGCTTGTAGACACTCCCGTGAAGAAGGAAAGCAGGCTATTTTACATGCCATGCAATCAGGGAAGAGGAGAAATCCCTCAAGATTCGTGTGCCTCAGTTACACCGGAAAAGGTATGGCACCGGGCTGTTGCCGATGGCGCGAAGTCTACAATTGGTCACGACATCCAAGCCTCTCCGCTAGAGATGATTCGCCCTCCAATTCGCAGGCAAATCATCACCTTGAAATGTCGTGATCGGTCTCAACAGCGTCGGTCCCGCTGTGCCCATAACCTCGCTTCCAAAAAACACTCCTCTGACAGTCGGGCTTATCTCGAACATGCGCAGCTACCTAATACGAATACCAGACACCCGGTATCCGGCGAATGGCAGCCGTCCCGTAATTTATTTATGAGGGTGGTGTAGACGTGCCTTGGGATGATTGCATCACATGGGGCTTTGTCAGCTGCGTGACGTCTAGCACGCCATCTTGCTCACTTAAATCGTTTGAAACAAAAAGATACACCGACATATATCAACAGGAAATCCACTTTGGCCCATAAAACACAATATGAAATTGACAACAAGGGCCGCGGAATCCAGTAAGTTGACCCACCCCATCGCATCAGGCACTGTCCGGCCCAACAAAGCCGACGACAGTCTCGAGATGGAGTTGTCCCTCGTAAAACTAGCCTCATACAAGCCCCAAACACTTCCCCGGCTCGGCACCGAGATGTCATACCAGCCCCTCACCCGCGACGACCCTGACGATGTCAAGAGCTACGGCTCCGTGGACTCCAGGGGGGTGTCGCCGTCCCTGAGCCCCACTGCGACTCTGCTGAGTAACGAGTTTGAGCTCCGGGACCACGAGGGGCACAAGAAGAACCCGTTCTCCGACAACGAAGCCGCTGCTTACTGGCGACAGGTCTACGAAGACTGCCAGTATGAGTGTAGGCATGAATTCAACCCACAGCTCACGTGGTCCACGGAGGAGGAGAAGCGGCTGGTTCGCAAGCTGGACTGGAAAGTTTGCTTCTGGGCGGTACGCATCTCTTCTATCTAGCTAGCCTGTGGTGTTCTGGTACTTAATCTCTGACTCGGCTTCAGTGCGTCATGTTCTTCGGTCTACAAGTAGACCGGGGGAATCTTTCCCAAGCTGTCTCTGACAACATGCTTGATGATCTGGGCCTCAACACAAATGGTGATTACCGCCGCCCAAATCCACTTACCACTCCAGTCTGGACAAAACCACACAGCCATACGGATGGCTTACTCCTTTCTATTTGCTAACAAGCTTTAATTAGACTATAATCACGGGCACTTGATCTTTTTGGTGTCATTTCTATGTGCAGAGCTACCTTCACAGCTCATCTCCAAAGCCCTGGGCCCAGATCGATGGATCCCAATCCAGATGGTGGCATGGTCACTCGTCGCCACCTCTCAGTGCCTGTTAACTGGCCGAGCGTCATTCTTTCTTACCCGAAGTTTGCTTGGCTTTCTAGAGGTGAGTTTTTTTTTTTTTTTTCCCAAGCTTGTCGTCGAGTTCCCCTAAAACCCAAACCACATGGCGTGAGTACTGATGCCGCCCCTTCCATAGGGCGGTTTCATTCCCGATCTTGTGCTGTGGCTTTCGTATTTCTACACGTCGCGTGAACTGCCGATTCGTCTCAGCTATTTCTGGACGACATTGTCCATAACAGGCATAATCACGTCTCTCCTCGCATTCGCGCTTCTTCACCTACGGGGCGTGGCTGGCTGGGAAGGCTGGAGGTGGCTCTTCCTTATCGAGGGTTTTATCACCCTTGTTGTCGGCGTGTGGTCATTCTTCATGATGCCTGCATCTGCCGTTCAGACCAAGACATGGTTCCGCCCAGACGGGTGGTTCACTGACCGGGAGGTGGCTATTGTTGTTAATCGCGTGCTTCGCGACGACCCATCAAAGGGCGATATGCATAATCGTCAGGCTTTAACCCCTCGACGGCTCGGGGAGGCACTGAAGGATTATGACTTGTGGCCGCTTTACGCCATCGGACTGGTTGCATACGTGCCGCAGCACCCCCCGAGCAATTACTTGACCTTAACGCTGCGTGCGCTTGGGTTTAGTACTTTTACTACCAATCTTCTAACTATCCCTTCAGTAAGGCTATATTGTTGAGGGGGGGGGGGGGGGGCTGAGAACCTAATTTTGGTCGAACAGGGCTAACAATTCTCGATAGTATACGGCCCACATCATCAACCTCATCCTCCTCACTAGACTGTCGGAATGGGCCAACGAACGAACGTTCGTGGCTATCCTTCAGCCCCTGTGGACCCTTCCATGTATCATTGCTTTAAGATTCTGGCCACATTTGTTTGAAGACAAGTGGGGCACATATGCTTTGGTGATGGTTCTGCTATCCTACCCATACTGCCGTATGTGGCAATGCCGCGACTGTATTTTGATCCCGACCTACTGACATACTGATCCCAGATGCAATCCTCGTGGGTTGGTGTTCCAAGAACTCCAACAATGTTGGAACACGTACCGTTTCTGCTGCTCTCTACAATGTTAGCAATTCTTGTTCCACCTTTCACTGCTATCCGCGCTCCTGACACAGAAACAGATGAGTTGTCAGACAGGAAGCATTGTCTCTACGTATATTTACCGGGACGATGATAAGCCGCTATATCGTCGGGGCAACTCTGTCTTGCTCATGTTTAACTTGCTCTCCATTCTAGTATTCGTGCTCACCAAGCTGTACTACGTCTCGAGAAATTGGCAAAAGGCAAAAGTCTGGAACGCATTAACTGAGGAGGAGCAGATCCACTATAGAAAGACCACTAAACTCCAAGGTAGCAGGAGATTGGACTTTCAGTTTGCTCACTGATGGAACTCGGATATGATACAAGGTGGTAATAAGCAGATATACAGACGGGCATATGCAGGTTAGGAGACATATGTGAGACGATGCTTGAAGAGTGCCGGACAACTCGGTGTCTGCTCTCGCCTTGTCCCACGTCAACCTGAGTAACCATCATACCTAACCGCTCGTCATCAAACCCACATCATTGGCCGTCCAGTGCAATGACACTGGGGCTAAATAAAACACGCTCGGGGTTCCTACCGCGATTGTAGAAACCGAGAACCTCAAAGATGCGCTCCCCCCTTCCCTCTCCAGGGTGCACAACCCTCGACTCTCGGATCTTGCCTGCAAATCCAGGCATTACTTGCACAAGGTCCTCGGCTGGGCAGCTGGCCATGTCCTGGGTATCGACCAATCCAGCGCTATGGTCGATGTTGCGAACGCGTCCAAATGCCCAGAGAAGGCGTGGGGCACGGTGAGCTCCGGGTCGGACACGCCATGCAGCTGGAAGAGTGGGGGAGAAGGTGTTCGATATTGTGGTTGGGGTCTTGCTGATGAACTACCCAAGCGGTTTGAAGGAGATGACATGGATGCTCCGGGCCACGTGAGCGAATCTTGGGGGCAGAGGCGTTTTTTTACTGGTGACGCCTCATCTGGCTGATGACCTGGATGCATTTGCCTAGACAACCAACGATTTTGGAAGGTGCGAGGCCACCATCAATAACCAATACGATCGACTCAAGTCTGCGTGGCGCTGGCTGGCGAACCAAGTATTGTTGTCCCTGGAGACAAGTAGGTAACAGACGAGGCATCCACAATTCCTTCCGCTGGAGCCTGCCTAGGTAGATTGTGGTTAGTGCAGGGCTCTTGGGCCGCCAAGGCAGACAGAGACTGCCCTCTTGCAGGGGCCGGTTTGTAGTCCACTAGGCACACCGGTATCAAACTTGGCAGCCTAGATTGTGACAGGGGCGGCATACTGTGTACAGGCTTCTTGTGTATCATTTTCGAGAGAACCAGAAGCCCATTTGGTCCAGTTGAGTAGGCAGAGACACACAGGGATCGAAAATAATCACTGGTTACAGTGGTTACAGCCACCACCGCCAAGAAAGCCACTGCAGGGATTAGCCCAAGGCTGGGGGCCTTCTAGGGGCTGTCACTTAACCTGCGTGGGCAGATAAATAAAAATTCGTCTCTCCTCTCTGCAAGCTGTGGACTTCACATTACCAGAGTATCTGTCTTCTTCCACGGATCTTACATCTGCTCTTACTCAGTAAATTTTGGTGCGACCTGCAACCAACTTGACCAACCCGCCACGGACGAAGCGAGATGCTGGGTCTAAAAGGTGTTTCCGTTTCGGAGTACCTCTGGAAATGGCAGCACAAGCTCCGCAATCTCGGCACGAAGAATGAGAAGACGGTCGCCGACTTCGAGCTTAAGCAGGGGAAGCAGCTAAAAGTGGGGTTGTCCGTAGCCTCGTCTAAGATCGCCAATATCGGATCTACCCCTTCAATCAAGACCTTCTACGAGGGTCCGATGAGCCAACCCAATGCCTTCAATTGGGTTGACTACCCTCCGAGGCAGCTAAGCAAGAGTGCCGTCCAAGCGAACGAGCGGGTCGCCATCAGGGTGTACAAGATCAAGGACACTAAGAAGGACATGATCTCTGGCTACCACACGCTCAAATACCACCAGATCGAGGTTCAGAGCCCTCTACTGTTGGCCGCCCTCGCCGACGTGCTCAAGGACCAAGATGTCCACATTGACGTGAACGACACGGCCACCTTCCACTACCCCTTTATACCACTCTACTTTGCCTACGACGGGCTTGTGGCAAAGCGCACGAGCTTGACAAAGGACGACCCCCTGGACGAGTTCCTCCTCTTGCTAATCAGGCTCTTGGACGACATCTTCGCCCCAATACGGACCAAGTTGAAGAATCTCAGGGCTGACCGTCTTGTGTCCTTTGAACTGGCCTGGGCGTATTTTCCGAGAGACACGGTGGTCCTCAGTTGGGGGAAAACCTGCGAAAGACTGTGCAAGGTCGTTGACACCTCGTACACCAAGGGCAATGAGGTCATGAACCCGATCTTGATCATCCGCAGCAAAGTTCTCATTTTCAACGGCGAGGCCTTCAGCTGGGAGGATGCCACGTTTGAGATTCCCCAGTTTTCGGGCCACAAACCCATCACCAAGCTGGACCACTACCCCCTGGAGTTCTCTGACGACGCGGATGGTATCAAGAAGAAGCTCACTGCGAGGGGCAGAAAGGTACTGGATTACCAGGGAATAACGTACTGCGCATACAGCGGCATTGCAATCCACAAGAGCAGCGTATGTGTGGAGCGGCTCAAAGTAAGCTCCGCAAGCGTCCCCAGTCTGTCGGACCTATTGCTAACCCGACTGACCAGGTAAACGGCCGCATTCTTATCGACGTGGTCGGCTACAATAAGCACCATCGGGGGCTGACACCACGCGAGACTATGGACCTAGACGCAAAGACCAAGGTGAATGTCACGAACAGCAAGGACCGTGACCTTGCAAGAACTCAGGATGCGGTGAATCCTGCGGTCTGGAAGTGGCTCGACGAGGATGCCCAGGCGAGGAACAAGACGACAATGCTTGAAAAACAAGAGGATCTAATGTTCATGTCGCCATTGTTGGAGGGGTACACACTGACGGAAAAGGTGTGGTGTAAGTGAAAACGAACGTTCTCTCGCAGAGGACATGCACTAATCCGTACAAACAGGCTGTTTCTTCGTCGACGATATTGAACCCATGGTCTGGAATGACAAGGCGTACGATCATCTGGTCTATGATGAGGAGCAGAAGGACTTGGTTCTATCGTTTGTCGAGAGCCACGGTCATGTGCGTCACCAGGTGGACGACGTCATCATGGGAAAAGGTGAGAGTCTGATATACCAGAAAGCAGATGGATGTCTTGGAGGATCTCTGCTGACGCCTGACCTTAGGCTTGGGCCTTATTGTGCTCTTGAGCGGCCCCCCAGGAACGGGCAAGACTCTGACTGCCGAAGCGAGTAAGTTTGATCAGAACTCCTCCCCAAAACCCTACCTCGGCATAACAACTGACATTGAAAACCTCAAAGTCGCCGACCGCACCCGCCGGCCCCTCTTTTACCTGCAAGCTGAGGACCTGGGCGTTAGCGCCACCACGCTTGCGACACAGCTCAAGAAGATCCTCGAGATGGCCACTGACTGGGGTGCAGTGATTCTGCTGGACGAGGCTGACGTCTTCATGGCAGAGCGGCATCCGCAGGATATCGCGCGCAACGAGCTTGTGTCTATCTTCCTGCGTGAACTTGAGTACTACCGCGGTATCATCTTCCTAACCACGAACCTGTATAGCACTGTCGACTCGGCTTTCCGCAGCCGCATTAGTCTGCACCTACTCTTCCAACCGCTCACTTCAGAAGCACGCAACATTGTCTGGCGTAAGTTCCTTAACCGACTGCCGGAGGTGCCGCAGCTTCCGACGCCGGAACGAGAGATGGGGGTGGCTGGTATCGGTGTCGTAGAAGACGGATGGAAGGAGGAGGAGGAGAGAAAGGTTGGAGACGGCGATAGGGACGCGCAAGACACCGGTTTGGCTGGACTCAGCGACGAGGATATCAATGAGCTGGCTGCTTGGCAGCTAAATGGGAGAGAGATCAAGACGGCGGTAAAAATGGCGAAGACTTGGTGCGACTACAAGGGACATGAGATGACTCTGTCGAGGCTTGAGAATGGTATAAAGGCGACGACTCCGCATGCTGCGAAGGTTACACACGAGGGCGACGTCACTCTGTATGACGATTAGGTAGATTTATATCAGAGACTGAGCAAGCAGGTGCTCGAATAACTCCTGCTGCGCGACCCTCGGCGGATCGCTACTCGTGTTTAGGGAATGTTTGCTAGCAGCTAGATGGGACGTCGATAACGCAAGACTTGATAAAGAGGGGAAGCAAATGATCTCCTTTTGAACCCCTAGGTTTCCAATCACTGTGTCGGTCTGCTTGTAAACATCTCGCATGACACTCACTTGGGCCTCACGCTCCGCAGATCATTCTGGTTGATGCAGATAGCGCCCACTCAGAGGAACGGACATATAGGCAAGTGGCGCATTGTTTCAATAGGGGATGGTTGTTGTAGTCGCATCGCGGGCCTTTTCTCTCCCACAAGGCACAAACTCGCACCAACACAGAGTAAAGGTTATTTCCGAACGAGGAAATGTCTTCCGTTAGTTGGCTCCGAGCGCTCTCAGACCAACTGGCGTGACTTCGGGATTGGAAAGCAAAGATGGGGACAGCAACAAACATCTAGATCAATGATGATTTTCCCCGGGACATGCCCCAATGTGTCGATCCGTACTTCGATCCTTCCGTCGTTACACCGGACATGGAAGGGATGGCTGATATCTACGACTGATATCTAGTAGAAAATATCCCCGAATTGCAAAATTGCAAAGACGTGCGGATCGTATGTTGACTATGAAGCCGACGTGGCTTGAATATGTAGCGAGTGCTGCTTGAAGTTCTTCTACAGCATAGCAAGCACCACAGGGCACTCTCGGGCACCCCCATCACAGGTGATGTTTGATGACCCTTTGATAGTGCGCGATGTTTTGCTCTGGGTCAGAGTACTTCTGCATCAAGTGTGCCCCTGGAATGCTACTGCGACTCAAGCATCAACCAAACAGCGACCATCTCCACCGAGTGGCATTGCTCCTGTACCGCAGACCCATCGTGAGACGGCAAATACGACCAAGGTGTCGAGGAACTAAGGAGTAACGCTAAAATAAACGACAACTGGGGCAATGGACCTGATTCTAAGCACGATCACAGCATTGACCTGAGTTCAGCGGTTTATAGCAAACCGGGATAAGTTGAACACGTATAATGGCCCAGAATCGCAGTCCCATTACTACAAGTCATCCAAGTATTTCTCTAACTGGTTGATGGGATCGATGGAAGGCGGGTTAGGCACCTTCCTGCGCCACGTTTCCTTTCCATCCTTGTAGATGACAAATGTTGGCCACCAGACTACTTCTGCCGCTTGTTGGATGATGTAGCCGGTCTCATCAAGACCATTGATCTAGGAAGTGAACAAGTAAAGACGTGAGTAACGCGTCCTGACCCTGGATATCCGGAGAAGGTAGCGCTGAGGCGGGTAACTGCTGCGTCGACTCACCTTGAAGAATCGCACCGCGCTATTTGTTGGCTTTGAGGCGATCTTTTCATATAATGGGGCAACAACCTGTATTTTAGCCATCGTCAGCGATGAACAAGTCTTCCCCGGTTTCTCGATATAACTCGCCTTGCATGGCGGGCACTGAGTTGAATAGAAGTCGACAACTACCACTCCTGGCTTCTTCAACTCGGCGTTGTAGTCCTCGAGACTTGTGAGTTCGGTGACTTGTGCCATTTCCGGTGCCTTTTTCTTTTCTTTCCGAGTCTCGGCCTTCTATGCGTACAAGGAAATAACGGGAGGATGGGGCCTACAACGCAACCAAGGGGTAACTACAGAATCTCGTCTAGCGGGTTGAAGGAAAAAAAGAATAATGATTACACAGCATTACTTCATCCTCCGCCACCGGAGCGCCGTCAGGTCCCGCACGAATAGCGCGATGGGCTAGGAACACTAGCAAGTGGTGGAGGAAAAAAGTCGTGCACGAGTTACCCTAGTTACTAATATGTTAAAAGTATATACTAACAATTTCTAGGGGTTTCTCCGCAGAGTGTTATTAAGGGGCGACCTAGAGAAGTTAGTAAGCTGGGTAACTCTTGTGAGGTTTTTGTTTCCACCACTTGACTAGCCAAGGCCTACGGGGAATGTCCGAGCCTAGCGTGCTACAGCATGAATCTCGGTTACCCGGCATGGCGCCAACCAACCCATGGCAGTTCCAAGAATTTCACGAGTAAGTCTAGCAAGGGAAACTGAAGAAACATGACTCTCCTAGCTGCTCAGCTCAGAGCTCTGACTCATTAATTACAGCATCCTTCTCGTACACACCGTCGTCGTCTGGATCTCGACCCTCTGGGCCACTCCTTTCGTCCAAATTTGGCTCGATACCCAATTTCGCAGCTTCATCAGGTGTGAATGTTCCAAACTAAAAAATCATTGGGATTAGCTTTCGGTATTCCAGGTTTGCTAGAAGCTCGCCTGTAACTTACCGAGTCATACGAATCAAGCTCGCCCAACCCCGCAGGCGGGAAGACGACATTCAGCCCCCAATGCACGAGGAACGAGATAGCGTATCCAGTCACGAAGCCAGTGTAGAAGGTCTGCGTCAGTCCTATCGGGATGGTGTTCGCCGGGTTCACCGACGCCATGCCCCCGATGGACGGCGCGAAGCCGAGGATCCAGGCGATGTATGCCCGGAAGTTGACGCCGTGGGCGAACCAGTAGATGCCCTTGGGACTAGGGTGGTAGAGATCGCTTAGCTTGACCTTCTTCCGTCGCACTGCGTAGTAGTCGGCCGTGAAGACGCCGATCATGGGACCTAGGATGACTGGTAATTAAGGGGTCAGTGATTGTGCCCAAGGAATAATTAGAAGATGCGAAAGAGGCCCAACTTACTTCCGAAACTGTTGAGGGCCGCTGTGAAAGACGACGCCTTGGAAATGATGTACCACGGGTTCATGGCAATGGATATGATAGCAATGAGGTACGACCCGCGCCGGATGTTGATATACCTGGGCGCGAGACCAGCAAAGTCCATGCCTCCCGAAACGCCGTTCTCGACCGAATTCAGCGCCATGACGTTCAACAACAAGCCCAAGGACGTGAAGAAAGCTGCAGCCCTCAGCTTGGGGTTATGATAGTGCTCATCGAGCCACAGCTGCACGATATTAGGCGGGTTCCACAGGCCCAGCTCGGTGACGTCGCCATACAGCTGTCCGGCCGCGGACGTGCCCAGAACGCCGAAGACGGGCACCACGAGCCCGAAGAACAACACCCCGAACGCCTGGCCCCAGATCTGGTTCCGCGGCCGCCGGGCGAAACGAGCAAAATCAGTCTGGCTCGTCATGCCCACCGCGTTGCCCCCTAGCAGCGCCGTGATCCCCCGAACGAACGCCCAACCAAGCTCGGACCCCGGCCGTGCTGCGCTCGGCGTGCGGATGTACTGGCCTGCACCCCCGGCTGCGGCCATCAGGCCGATGGCAAGGCCGAAGATGGATATGGCGCTGGCGATGAGCGCTACCCGCAGTGGTCGCCTCAGCCGGTCGGGCGGGAGGTACAGGAGCGGGATCGCCAGGACGTTGTAGAGCACAAAGCCGACGAACTGTTTGGTCGTCATTGAGGCTGATGCCGGCAGGGTGTTATGCATGTTCTGGTAGGAGGAGAAGATGGTTGACAGGAGAGTGCTGATCAGAAGCCCGCCTGTGAAACTCTGAACTCCATACCACACTGGAGACACCGGGTGGGCTCAGTTAGAGGCATGTTTTCTGGATAATGCTTTACTCAAGTGATTCGACCTACCGCATGTCACACCTACTCGGAGGAGGATGGGGACCATGGAACCCCAGATGCCAAAGGTATATCGGGACTGCACAGTGTAGGAGATGTGCCACACGCCGCCGATCCTATTGATATGCACGCAGTTCAGCTTACTGCACAGGACGCCGTTGCTAGGTAGGTTGTAGAGATTTGTACTAACCACCCAAGACTCAGCACAATGAAGTACTGTATGACCCGCGCAATGATGGTGCAGAGGACGGCTTGCCAGACATTGAGGCCGAACGAGAGCAGCGACGCCGTGGCTTGCCAGCCGTAGATGGTGAGGAAGACAGTGCTCCACAAACCTACAAAATCAAGGTCTCTCCATTGTCTCCGACCTTTTGCCACGGTGTTAGGGAGAAATATCAACCAACATCACCAAGGTCATGACGACTTACTGGGCGGGAGAGGTATCAAGTCTCGGTTCTGCCACCGGTCCGGGGGAATGTCATCGTCCCCGTGGTGCAGCCGGACAGCACGCTCGAGCCGTCGGAATATTCCCATCGTAGTTTACAGCCGTCGCGTTCTCGAGAAGGTGGCGATGGAATTCGGAGGACCCTGCCGAGACGACCGGATCACCGACACTTTTCAACTATTCCACGGATCCGAGATGGCCTGGTTCCAACGTCGCGCCATCTTCATGACGACAAAGTTAGCTCCAATGTCGTGATCGCCGTGAAACCATGGGAACCCAGCATTTTTATTCCTGACTTGGGATAGAACGGCAATAGGGGCGGCTGTCGGCGGAGACGACGACACTAGCCATGCATCTAGATCGTACTGTGGAGAAATACTGCGCAGTAGTTCCCAATAAGCTACGGGGCATGCCGAGACCCGAGCTGCCGGGTCTTCATCGGAAACAACTCCGTGGTAGTGCTGTTAATTAGTGTATTTCGTAGAAACAGAACTTTCTCCGGTCTCGGGTGTTAGTTTCTGCCCATCTACCGCCCTCATCTTCAGCAGCTCATGCGGCACTGAAGCAGGCAGAGTTTTCTTGATCAGCAGGAGGCACAAGAGAAGCTCTGATTAGCTGACAGGCGCACGATTGCTAAAAAAGATCAGCCTTGACAGCATGGAGCCAAGCCTATCAACCCCGATGACCGCGGTCCGGATCGGGGTCGACGTCGGGGGTGAGTTTCCCGATTCACCAGACAGAATACAGTACTCCATATAATTAATAACCAACCAAACTGACGCCATATGCAGGAACGAATACCGACGCCGTGGTACTGGACCCTTCGCAACAGGGTACCCCGGCGCGTGGCGTGCTTGCCTCCCACAAAGCCCCAACAACATCCGACGCCACCACCGGCATCGAGGCAGCCATCCGCGCCGTTCTGACCGCCTCGCAAGTCGATCGCCGCCGCATCTCCTCCGTGACCGTCGGCACCACCGCCTTCCTCAACTCCGTCATCGAGCGCGACCCGCGCCGCCTCAGCCGCGTCGCCGTCCTGCGCCTTTCCAAGAGCTTCCTCCGCGACGTCCGCCCCTTCAGCGACTGGCCGCCGGACCTGGCCGCCGCCATCAGCGGTTACGTCGGGTACGCGGATGGAGGCCTACACATCGATGGCTCCGAGGAGGCGCCCATCGTCGAGGAGCAGGTCGTGCAACGCTGTCGGGAGATCCGCGACAGGGGCCTGAACACAGTCGTCGTGGCGGGAGTGTACTCGCCCATCGACCGCAAGTTCCGGCAGGAGGATAGGGTGCGGGATATCGTGGCGCGCGAGATTCCCGGCGCGGATATCGTCTGCTCCCACGAGGTCGCGAACATTGGTTTCCTGGAGCGGGAGAACGCGGCCATTCTCAACGCCGCTATCCTCCGGTTTGCGAGGCAGACCATACGCGGGTTCCAGGACGCTATGGCTAGGCTGGACCTGGCTGGCTGCCCGCTGTATCTGACGCAGAATGACGGGACTGTGCTCGACGCGAAGGCCGCGGCGAGGGTGCCGATCCGCACCTTCTCCTCGGGCGTGACCAACTCGATGCGCGGCGCCGCCTATCTCGCTGGTCGTCTGTCTGGGGGGGAAGGCGGCGAGTCGGCCATCGTCGTGGATATGGGAGGCACGACCACCGATGTCGGGGTCATGCTCCCGTCGGGCCTTCCAAGGCAGGCTTCGGCTTATGTTTCGGTCGCTGGTGTCAAGGTTAACTACTCCCTGCCCCATCTCCACTCTATCGGGCTGGGCGGCGGCTCCATCATCGCCCGGGAAGACGAAGGAGCCAAGGTCTCGGTTGGCCCAGCTTCGGTAGGGCATGATCTACATCGGTCCCTCGTGTTCGGCGGTGCTACCACAACAGCCACCGACGTCGCCGTTGCGGCTGGCCTAGCCAAGGTCGGGAGTTCCCCCGAAGCCGTCAAGGGCCTCGACAGCAAGCTCGTCAGCAGTGTCCTGCTTCGGGTCAAGGCGATGCTGGAGCATGCCATCGACACGGTGAAGACCTCGCCAGAGCCCATGCCCGTGTTCCTGACCGGCGGCGGCTCCGTGTTGGCCCCGGAATCGATCCTCGGCGCCTCGGTCCTCGTCAAGCCGCCGTTCCACGACGTGGCTAATGCCGTTGGCGCTGCGTGTTCAAAGGTCGGTGGGACGATCGATATCATCCAGGACACGTCGCAGCAGAGCATGGCTGAGGCCACCGAGGAGGCTAAACGCATGGCGATCGAGAAGGCGGTGGCGTCGGGGGCGGTGAGGGAGGGCGTCTATGTGGCCAAGGTGGATGTCATGCCGATACCCTACCTTGAAAACCAGATCCGGTCTGTTGTCACGGCGATAGGGGAGCTTGATATGGATGCACGGCCCCCGCCGGTGATCATGGACGATTTCCAAGAGGGAGAAGAGGTGGTGGCTGGTGGTAGTGAACCCCGTGCACCGGAGCAGACGATGCAACCGACATACGAAATCCTCCGAGTAGATCACGAGACGTACCGACCCAATGTCGTAGTAAATACGACTACGGGGTTGGCAGAGTGGCATCTCAGCAAGACCGATCTGGAGTACATCGCCGACGGCTGCTACCTCCTGGGGTGCGGAGGAGGCGGCAACCCAGAGGCAGGCAAGCTGCAGCTCCGCGACATGGTCGACGCAGGCCACGTAATCCGCGTCGTGGACGCCTCCTCGCTGCCAGACGACGGGGTTGTCTACTGGGGCGGCCGAATGGGTTCACCGGCAGCGATATCCGAGCGCCTCCAAGCCCACGAGACCGTCCTCGCAATCCGCACGCTGATGTCGCACCTCGGCCACGACACCTTTGATGCCGTCATGGCCCTCGAGATCGGTGGCTCCAACGGC
The DNA here is from genome assembly GCF_030411735.1 of Phialemonium atrogriseum. NCBI lineage: Eukaryota > Fungi > Ascomycota > Sordariomycetes > Cephalothecales > Cephalothecaceae > Phialemonium > Phialemonium atrogriseum. Next base: position 68,494 of record NW_026848174.1, on the reverse strand, counting down.
ATGGAGCCCTTTTTGTGGGGGTCATCGCGCTTCTTCGACCGCCCCGTCATCGACGGCGACTTCATGGGCCGCGCCAACCCAATGTGCTGGCAGACAACCCTGACCGTCCACCGCCCGGGCGAGTTCGTCCCCTGCGCCATCGACTCCGGCGCCGGCCATGCCATGGTCATGACGCGCTCGCCCCGCGACGAGGCCGTCGATAAACCCCTGCGCGGCGCCATCGTCGAGATGGGCTCGCTGGTCGGCTTGGCGCCGAGGCCGACCACGGCGGGCGCGGCGAAGCGCCATGGTGTCCTGGGGAGCGTGTCGCAGTCATGGCGGATCGGAAGGGCCATGGCGCGGGCCGAGGCGCGCAATAGCACGGCCTCGACGGCTGAGGCTATCGTCGGAGAGGTGGGCGGCGCTGGCAGCGCAAGGGTGCTTTTCCGCGGTAAGATCAGCGCCATAGAGCGTACACTGCACAAAGGCCTGTCGGTCGGCGTGTTGCATGTCGCTGAGATGCCGGCGTCTGAGTCTGGCGAGGAACTCCTCCTCCCTGCCGTGGCTAGCGGCGGGTCCCTGCGTATCCCGTTTATCAACGAAAATATCCTCGCCGAACACGTTGCCGCCGACGGGACGAAGCGCGTTCTCGCCACGGTGCCGGACCTCATCGCCCTGATCGACACGGAGACTGGCCGGGCTGTGGGCGTGCCCGAGTATAGGTACGGGTGCCACGTCGTGGTGCTGGGCATCACCTGCTCGCCGCGGTGGACCGAGACTGCCCGTGGTATTGAAGTTGGTGGTCCCAAGGGATACGGATATGACCTGGAGTACACGCCGTTGGGCGAATATGTCAAGCCTCGCAGTGTAATAGATGAGTTTCTGGAAGTGGAGAGGAATTAGGGCAAACTCAAAAATAATAAAACGTCTGAAAGAGTAACTGGGACGCTTTGATCCGATTTACAAGCGTGAATGAAGCTATAATGATAATAAAAGACTTTTTAAAACACTTGCTTTTCTACTATATAATTAATTATACCTATCCTGCAAGCATAATCTATAAGTAGGCACCGCGTGCGTAATAGAAGTACTTCTTGATAGTGTAGTTAGCAGTTCCTTACAACACATTGTTAACTAGTCGCGCTGCTCTAGGGGTTGTTCTTCGGAGTTGCAAGCTACAACCGAGGTATCTGCCTGTTGGCCCGCGGCAGCTTGATGAATCATTAGAGGCTCAGCTCCCCATCGTGTACCATAAAACCACACTAGTTACTCTGAACCTAGCCTGTTTAGGAGGGTTGATGAATCCAAGTTACCAAAGCACCCCAAACCAAAAGGGTCACGGTTTTGGTGCTCTGCCAGAACTTGCCACGATGTTCGATGCCTTGGCTCTCCGCTCGCAGTGATTAGAGCACATCTACACATCCAACTACACCGACTCGGCGGAAACACCAACTAACCAGCATGAGCTCTCCCGACAGAACCCCGATTATTGTCGGCGTTGGCGACTTCCGGAACAAATCGCTCGAGATCAGAGATGCGATCGAGCCCGCGGAACTCATGATCACGGCTGTTCGACGCGCGCTTGAAGACACCGAATTGACTCCGAGCCTACAAGATGAGCTCCTCGGCCTTACGGACAGTGTCTGTGTTGTGCCGCCCTGGACTTGGGCGTATCCCGATCTTCCGGGTCTGCTCGCCAAGCGATTGGGAGTGAACGCCTCGCATATGCTGCTCGGTGAGCATGGTGGCAACCAACCTGCTCTTTTGTGCGACATCGCGGCCAGGAGAATCTCCTCGGGGGAAACCAAAGCTGCGATAATCGTCGGTGGCGAGGCCCTCGCTTCACGTAGGTTCCCATCAAATCTCTATGCAACGCACGCCACGTGGGCTTACCAACCGTCTCAGTGGCTGCTTGTCAGAAGGCTGGGCGGATGCCGCCTCCCAATTGGACGAAGCCGGACCCGGCAGCCAAGTCCGTAAGCGCCAGTGACCTCTCCTGGAATGGGCAGAGTAAGTGAATCCAAAGCTGCAGATGTTGGGGCCACATGCTGATGGCACGCCAATTGGTAGACGTCGGTACGGTGCATTCCGTCGGCCTAGCAATTCATGTTTATCCCCTGTACGAAAACGGACTCCGAGCCCATAGAGGCCAAACATTCGAGGAGAACCTGCAGGAGTCGGCCGAACTGTACGCGGCCTTCGATAAGACCGCGACGGAACACCCGTCCTCTTGGAGATATGGACAGCCTCCCAAGAATGCCAGAGATATTGGGACAGTATCGGTTAAGAACCGGATGATCTGCACGCCGTGTAAGTGCCAGCATGTGGCTGACCTCACCCCGTGCCTGTTGCCTGCAACCAAATACCCGAACGCAGGTTACCCTAAAACGCTGAGCTGACTGTGTCTAGATCCTCTGCTCATGAATGCCTTCAACACCGTGAATCTGGCAGCCGCCTGTATTTTGACGTCGGTCGAGCATGCAGAGCGCCTCGGCATACCTCGTGAAAGATGGGTCTATCCGCTTGGCGGAGCTGGGTTCCATGAGAGCGAGCAGTGTGAGTTTTTCTTGTTCATTCCTGTTCACTCCGTGACCATGATTATTTACCTGTCGGCAATTGGTGGATTAAATGTTCGAGCTGACGTCGACAGTCTGGGAGCGCCCGAATTATTACTCCAGTCCCGCCCTGTCCATGGCCATAGACGGAGCACTTGACATCTCTGGATTGACCAAGGACAAGATTGACTATTTTGACTTCTACTCGTACGTCTCGCCCCAGATGGAAGGCTGGGACGGATACTAACGTTTATTCTCGACAAGTTGCTTTCCAATCGTGCCAAAGCTGGCATGCGAGCATCTCGGCCTCCCTATAGTCAATTCGTCGAAGCCGATTACTCTGTTAGGCGGTCTGACTTCCTTTGGAGGCGCAGGGAATAACTATTCCATGCATGTGAGTTCATAACCAGAAAAGTGCCGCTTGTTGGTCTGCTCGTTTTGGGTTGTGGCTCATCTGCCTCCAGGCTATCGCAGCAATGACCAGAGAACTGAGAGGAAAGAAGTCCCGCGCCGGCTTGGTCTTGGCCAATGGGGGTGTGCTCACCCATCAACACGCGCTCTGCCTCTCGTCTCAGCCCCGGCAGGACGGTCGATCCTACCCAAGCAGTAATCCCCTGCCCGACGAAAGACATGGAGTCCCGATTCCGCCGCTCGAAATCCAGGCACAAGGGCCTGCGACAGTTGAGGTAAGCCCAGGCCCCATAATATACGATCCCCACGATAGTTCACCACTTACCGTTGGTTTGCTGAATTTGTTTTGCAGACATACACCGTCGAGTTTGACCGTCAGGGTTCACCCCGAATGGGGCACATCGTAGGGCGATTGACGGGGAACGGCCACCGCTTCATTGCTAATCATGGCGATGAATCAACTTTGCGGAAGCTTGCCGATCCGAGCGTGGAGCCCATTGGGAGATCAGGCTTCGTCAAAAGGGGGGTGGAGGGGAAGAACCTGTTTTATTTCGGATCAGAGGCGAAATTGTAATCTTAGGATTAATTTAGTAACGATGTTTGCTGCGTTGATCTTGAAATAATTTAGCTACCAAGAGTGACATCTTGTCCTAGCTAATAATAAGACTAGGTATACTACAGTTGAGACGGGACCCAGACCGGCTTCTGTTTCTTCGCAAATGCCTCAAGCCCTATCCGTACGTTATCCCCCGCCAAGAGGGCCGCATTATATTTTTCGTCCGTCAACTGTGCAGCCCTCTCAACGCTCCCAGTTTCCCACGCCTCCCTCAACCCAGCCCGGCTGACAATTATGGCATCCGGCGACATGCTCGCCAACTCTCCCGCGAGCTGCAGAGCCTCGCTAATCAGGGACTCGGGTGAGCTCGCCACCCTGAGCGCCCCGTACTGCTTCAGCTCGGCGGCCGAGAATGTCCGACCGGCCAGCGCCATCTCGCCGGCAAGCTGCATGCCGAAGGTCCTCACCACGCGGGGCAGACCTCCGGCTCCAGCGTAGAGACCGCGCTTGACCTCTGGCAGGCCAAGCTGGGCCGTCGGTGAAGCAATAACTAGGTCACTGGGGTTGGGGAGGGAAAACCCCGACCGTCAGCGTCTCGGAACACATACGAGTAGTGCCCACGTCAAAAAATTTGAAGAGATTCAGGGCTTACCAATTGAGCGCGATCTCGAAGCCACCTCCCAAGGCATATCCATTGACAGCGGCGATGACGGGTTTCTTCCCCACACGCCTGCTGAGGCCCATGAAGCCGCCCGAGGGCAGAGTCTGATTGGTCGCGGCGCCGTCCGCCTTCTTCTGCCGCTGCTCCATCAGGTCCGCTCCCGCGCAGAAGGCTTTCTTGCCCTTCCCCGTCACGACGGCCACCCGCAGCTGCGGCTCCCGGTCGAACCACTTCCAGAGGGCGTCGCCCTCCCAATGGCCCGCCATGGGGATCGAGTTCATGGCGGCCTCGCGGTTGATGGTCACGAGGAGGACGAAAGGCGCCGGGAAGCTGAGTTCGAATGATGGGCAGCCCGGAGGGGGCGATGCGAATGCCGTATTGTCCGCCATGGCGACCTCGATTCGTTGTGAGGTGTAGTTGGCCGAGGAAGACGTAGCAAGCCGGAGGCGAAGGTAAAGGAAAGGCAAAGAGCTAATTCGGGATGAATTGACAGCAGGCGACGGGCACGTCTTCAGGCCAAGCATTCTGGGCTCGGGAGACGGTTTTCCACTAGCTTCATGCATGTTTTCAAAAACCGTGGCATTCCCGGACCCGCCGGTTGGCCTGAATTGCGGGGAGATGAAGCACTGAATCATCGTTTCCACAACCAACTGCTAACAAGGTCCCGGCCCCGGCAGCCGGGGTGCGAAGTGCGGGGTCAAGGATATCACAAAAGTTCCTGGTGGTGCATCCGAGATGCTCGATTCTCGTTTCAAATTAAGGATTCTGAGAGGCGGATCACAAGATTTTTATTTTAGAAAGGCGCCGGCGTATTATCCAGTGACTGAGGAAAGAGTTACACCGGCCAGCCTAGCTGTTGACTCCCCCCCGCCTCACCGGGTGGGGTTTGAGCAGAACGCGAGCCATCTTGATGTTCCCATAGTATGCGCACTCGTGAATGGCTCTACCATAGCAGCTCTAGGCGCTCTCGGCGTTTGAGTCGGCATCGTACTTGAGCAGTAATGACACGATCGCACTGTCGTCGTTGCGTAGGGCGACGTGGAAACATTTTGCCAGGACAACCGAGCCGCGGAACTCCTCGTGAGCGTTATATCCTAATGTGTGGTTATATCCTGATGTGTAGAGGGCAGTCCGGCCATGACAGCTGTAGTTCTTGTTTGTGCCGGCGTCCAGCAGTTCGTCATGAGGGTTTCGTCTCCGCGCATGGCGACTGAGGAAACCATCTCATCGAGCACGCTGTTATCGAGCTTCAGACGTTTGGCCAGCAGCAGGCCAGCAACCTCGATTATGATGGACTTGCCTGCCGCCGAGATTTTGCTGAGAGGTTGCTCGTGCCTGTCGTTAGCCGTCCAGGCGTCGGCACCCTATTAAAGCAGCTCTCGAACTATGTCGACAGAGCCCATGTCGCAGGCTATATGAAGAGCCGTCTCGGCTTCCCTGTCCTTGTTGTTTGGATCAAGGCCTTTGAAATCCAGCAGGCATCTCAGTATGCCTAGTTTTCCACTCAGAGTTGCAATGTGAAGCTGTTACCTCGCAGTCACTGTCTCTCGCAGCGTGTTTTGCAGCTGTCTAGATACGATCTCCTCATGCCCAGACCTAATAGCTACTTCGAGAGTAATCGAGCCTCCATCGTTTCCACGTCAAGTGTATCGACAATCATCAAAACCATAGCATCGAAGAGTCCGGGTTCGAGCTCTTTCGCAATGCCATCGCTGTCCTGGTGTCTAGCTGGCGTCGTTCACTCCCTTGGAGCGGATGACTTCAGCAGGGCTTTTTTGTTGGCTCGAACAAGCAGCTGCATTATTTCCAGGCAACCAACTCTGGCTGCTACATGTAGCGGCGTGCCCCCGTCAAGTCCTTTCGCTGCAGTCATAGCCCCGTGATCCACCAGCACCGTTGCAATGTTTAGAAGGTTGTTCGTACTGGCGCCGTGCAGAGTATCGGCACCGGCACTGCTCACAACCGCTATTGTCGGGCACTTCTCAATGAGTCGCTGCACGCTACTCAGACGGCCAGTCACCGTCGCAAGGAACAAGATGCTCAGGCGTTCAGAACGCGTGGCGTCATCCGAGTCGGCAAGGCCAACAAGGTCGAACTCAATGGCCAACAGCAAATTGATCAACTCAAGGTGGCCTTCTCTTGCGGCCTGGCAAAGCAGCTCATTCCCGAGTCGAACCCTTAGTTCGGCATTCGAGCGTAGCCACTCCGCAGGCAGTATCGTTTTTAGGATCGAGGTGTAACCTCCTCACGCACAATATAAAAGGGGGAGGTCGGAAAGAAAGGTGTCGTTCGATGTAATGTGGCCAAGACATTCTTCCACAATCGCGACCTCTCCTTGACAACTGCTGTCCCCAGGAGCGCCCGAGCGTTTTGTTTCACATCGTCTTAGTTGATCCGCAACAGTTTGAACGTGGCTTCAGCTGTGATAAGGGACACGAGATTGAAAACGTGTCCTGTCTCTTCCAACCATGTTGGAGCGGAAATGTTGTTGTCCCTTTTTTGGTACTGCTAGAAGGTCAAGGTGACGCTGGTAGACACATCGCTGTACATGGCAGAGAGTATTTGCGTGTCGAGACCAACAACTGCGATGGCCTCCTGGAGTCGGAGGGAGAGTTTGATACATGGTAACAGACACTCCTTTGTGGGGATTTTTATAAATCGATCGATGATATTTCTACCAAAGGCTGGGAATGAGGGAAACGGACGTGCTATAATTATATACAGGAATGATGTGGGAAAGTCCTAGTCGGGGAAGCTACCACGCGGATGTGAGGCTCTCGGGGCATCATATAAACGGGAGTTCCCACGGCTAACCCGGCCGGCCGCTTGCCTCAGGAGGAAGCAATTGGAATGGTTTCTACATGGCAATGCCTTGAGCGGGGACAGAGGCAATGTTCACATGTATTTGTCGAAATAGACAGCCAAGGGCCATTGAGGCATTGATCCTGCAACAAAAATAGTTAGTATCCTTCATCGACAACTAAGTACCAAGATGCTCAAAAGAAAACGTAAAGTTCCCCCTGCTAACGCTGTGGGGAGAATGACTGACACAGTACCAAACCTCCTCTCTTTTAGATCTCCATCCTGGGCGCCAGCCCGGTACCGGATCGGGGGCGCTATTTGTCCTTGTAGCCTGTCCCCTAAAGGCGTTTGTTGTGGAAGGCTGTGTCGAGTTAGGCCTCTTGGGTGTCGAGTTAGGCATCTTGGTGGATGTCCTTGCTGTATAACCCGCTGTCATAGTGGGCCCCTCCTCGAAAGCCATTGATCCAAAAGGCTCGTTATCTCCACTACGAAGCTTTTGTGTCCTTGTCTGCGGAGCAGTTTCCCACCACATAGCCTGTAGAGTACTACTCATTAAAGTCTGTGTTTGTGGAACATTTGTTGACGGCGGGCTTTGTTGCGAACTCTCAGTACTCCCTGAGGTCGATGTCGGTCTTGGCGTCTTTGGGGCTTGCGTCGTCGGTCGACGAGTTTCGGGGACTGTTGCCGGTGGAGGGGTCTCAGAGGGAATAGCCCGTCGAGCGACAGTCCGAGTTCCAACATCGCTGAACACCGGTGAGTCTGCCAGGATGATTTTGCAAGGCTTGGAAGTAACAGCCGTGTTGTGTGCCGTTCTTGCACTTGTGCGAGGGTTAGATGCATCAGAAATTTGGTATGGGGGTGGGGCGACTGACTTTGGGGGGGCATCAGTTGCCGCAGGAATGCGACCTGCTGCATGTCTGTACATGTCCACAAAAGGGCCAATATAGCCGAAAAGGTGATGCAACCATAGAGAACAGTCCTTGCAAAGTCTCAAGAACTGTTGATATAGCAATCTCATGCAGTTACCCACGGTCCCTACCCATGAAAGGGCGACAGTCGTGATTGCAGCGAAGATGCAAGTGATGAGGATAGCAGACAGTGCATTAGCCATGCCATTCCAGAAAAGGCAATTCCAATAAGTCAACATGAGAGCAGGACTGATGCCTGGCCTGGTGACTTGGCCGGTGCTGTCGAAGAAATCGGGGCGCGTGGGAAGAGGCGCTGAAATGACTCGTTCGCAAGTTAGACGCTTCAGGTGTGTGTCAGAGAACAAGGCAATCAATTGACTTTCCTCTGCTCCAGAGGCCGCCTGCTTCGCTGGCTCCAGCCGAAATATGGCCAAGTTCAAAATCCATCGATGCGGCCAGGTTGCCCCTTTTCCGAAGGTAGCGGTTACCAAGCAGGGTCAGGGGGTTTCGCGAAGGACCTAATTCAGCCCCCAAAGTCAAGTTTGCTGTGCCGCATTGCTGCGCCACCGGACTCGCCGCCGACAATACTCGAGATTTCTGGCATTTGGATCCAAGAACATTTGTGCCTGCCTGGCCTCCTCAATCCGTCCATTCATTTAGGAGCGGTCCCCCTTTCTTGCGTGACCGGCCACCCTCCTCCGCACCTTTCCTGCTTAATTCTCCAAACGCCAGACGTGACCGGATGGCAACCACCATCGGCTCTCGTGCCCGGCGTCGAGCGCGAGCAAACGCCGCAACGCGATACCACCCATCGACGGCATACCTGCTGTTATTTTACCTCCCGCTAATAATCATCCCCTGGGTGGTACAATGCTTGCTGGACGTCAAGCCCATGACCCGGGCCGGGTCGTCCTACATCGCCAATCAAGGAGAGTACTCACCGAGGGACCTCGCCGCGGTCGGCAGTTGGATGCGCGCAGCTAGGGTGCTTAACATGGCTGCGGCTATTCTGGCTGTGCCCACCGTTTCGGCCATCCTGGCCCACGCTGCCGTCGTCATGGTGCATCGACGAAATCCCGCCCGGCCACTGAACCTGCGAAAGCTTCTGTCCCTGGCCGACGACCCTTGGACGAGAATCACGAGAATGCCGGACGGGAGAGGTAGCCGGTTTGTCTTTTCTGGGCTCTCTCTGGTTGCACTGAGCGTCGTGATACCACTATTGCAGGTGGCACTGGTGGTCCCCAAGTCCATTCGGGTCGCGACATGCTACGATACTCCTTATTCGATCAATCCCAGCATCGACTGCGTCAATAACAGATTCAGGAAGTACATCGTTGCGGGTAATGACGCAGAACCCGCCATCCTCGATGCCACCTATGCCAGTTTTGTCGCGCAGAGAGTTGGACATAGACTGGAGACGGTAAGCGAGCTGGACCCTCTACCATACATCTGGGATGATGAGACCCCTCGTGATCGACCACTCTACACTAGTACTCCAAATACACTCCGTGAGTATTACCAGCGGAGTAGCGAGGACGCCATTCACTATTTCGTCTCCGCCCTCCCTCATGGGACCAACACCGGCGTCCTCCGAGAGCACGCCTTACGCATGAACTCGTCCACTGCGCAGTGCCAGCGCGTCTCTGCTGCGGAATTTCCGGAGGCGTGTCCCGGAGAGCGGCCGTTTACGGGGGAATTCTCCGGCGCGTTGAGGACGATACGGTTCTGCGCGCCCGGCGCATATGACACCGCCCCGTGGACCTTGAGTCGAAACAGGCAAGATATCACGGAAGAGGTCTACTTTGATATAGTGGTTCCCAAAAACGATTCGATCGACGAAACTCTTCCCTATAACAGGACTGTCCGCTGCGAGGTCAACTCGACGAGGGGCTACTTCGAGCTGCCCAACTACTACAATGACGGCATTCCTGAGCAACTACTCGACAAGTGGCCTAGCCCCCAGGAGATGGAGAAAAACTTTAATGACTATTTTTCGCACGATATTAAACCGTCCGAGAGGTGAGTTCTAAAAGTCCACAAATAATACCACCCAGCCATCCCGACAGGGGGGGGGGGGGGGGGGGGGGGGGGGGGGGGGGGGGGGGGGGGGGGGGGGGGGGGGGGGGGGGGGGGGGGGCCG